>NC_056743.1:1495242020-1495542020 GCF_019279795.1 Protopterus annectens | reverse complement strand
CATATTTAATTAGACACAAAAAGCTGCCAAAGCACGGGGAAGAAGAGGTGTAGATTAAGTCAGCCAGATATGAGATGTCTTTTTTCCATATCACTGCCCAAAATTAGCTTATTTCATACAGGGTTTTGCAAACCAAAACTTGTCTACTACTATGTACAAGTTGTATTTAGTTTTGACTTAACTGTGACATCAGTAAGAAGGACTGCTTTGTTTCTGTCATGAAAAAGTAAAAACATTTGTAATTATCCAATTTATATAAAACGTTTGCACATTTTGTTTTCTGTTTTTTTGTGAACAGAAAGGTAATATTTAAAACAGCACAGGAGTTAATACAGAGGAAATATTTCATCTTATGTTCAGATCCAATGGATTCTCTTTTCCTTCCCATGATGCAGTTAAACAACTTTGCATTCCACTGATGCAACAAGTGTGAGTGACAGAAAATGTAAGCAAAGCCAGACTTGGTCATCTGATAAAGACCATACTTCATTTAATTTTTCATGTAGGCCAGATTTAAAGGATCACACTTCCATGGTCAATTTGGCAAACCCTCTTTTGCTGAGTGAATGCATCAAACTGATAAAAGATAAAGAGTTTCCTATTAAAGTATAATCTGACCCTGTACGACTGGTGTTAGCATTTTGGGGGCTGTGGATACATCCAGTTTAAATATTACCCTGTTAATGCAACCCCTCTTAAGTAACCTTGCAATTCATGCTGCGGTGGTGGTGCTGCGGTAGCGTTGTTGCCTCATAGCAAGACGTTGTCCCGTTCGATTCTCAGCTAGAGCGTCTTCTGTGTGGAGGCATACGTGAATGGGGCGTGCCTTCGCTGAAGGTTGTGCGTCAGGGCTGGTAACCCGGTACGTAAAAATCCACTACTAATCATTAGCAGACCGGAGTTCCGCTGTGGCGACCCCTAACCGGGAAAAGCCGAAAGACACAAACAAACAAACACACAGACTAAACTACAACTACAGTGCTCTCAGGTTATGACAGGCCTGTGTACCACATCATGTTGGCCTATTTCGTAGAGGGACATTGATAGTGACTGGCATTTAGTTACAATTATGATATATCAAAACAACTCTATGTACAGGCTGGCCTTAAGAAAAACAGAGTCCAATGCAAAGGGTTGCATGGTGTCCCAACTGCCTACTGTTTCTCCCCCCCACATCCTTCAGTACTTCCTCTGTTTCCCCCGAATCCTGGGCTCCCCACACCATACACATTTTTTTATTATTTTCTCACATTTTATCTTACTCTTCAGCTTTTTCAAGAAGTCATGCCCTTCTATATACTCTGAAGTGCATTTTAAAGTTTGTTTTTATACCCTTTTCATCCAATGATTGCCTGAACAAAAATCATGATTAAGGAAAGAAATTTAGAGATGGTGTTTACATTTACACTTTTCCTTGCATCCTTTCAACACACCTTACCTTGTCAGACAATACAGTAATAGGAAATAATTCAGTTAAGCCAATGCCATAGGGTTATAGATCTGATATGCATTTTAGAGCATTTCCCACTGTTTTGACTAAGTTCATTTGGTAGCCTGAAAAAAATCATGAATAAGAAAATAATTTCAGTCTTATTCTTTTCTTTTAAGGAAGACTTAAGTTGTGCCCAAGGCTTAATGTTCACAATAAACTAATAGGACAAATGTTTAAGACGATACCTAAATTCTACCTGGGAATATTGCCTGCTTCACTCTCACCCCTCCACCGAAGGAAAAAAAAAAGTCACTGCCATCCATCCCTCTGGCATAAGAGTGGGATGAAAACAGGGATTCAAATGGCTACAGTCATGTATTTCAAGTGACTGCTCTCATACGTATACATAGCATGTCTCCACACTCCCCATCCCTACACTCCAAAGGCAGCCACCTGTATATCTGCCTGATGTGTAACTGTGAGGAATGTGGAAAAAATAATGATCATAGTACTGCATTCCAATGTTTTGCTCCTAGACAGTACACTGCATCGATATAAGTTATAGTAACCTTCTTTGCACACCACTGAGTTCCAAGAGAAAATTAAAACAAACAAAGACTACACAGTCTCCAGCCTCAACCCAAGTTATAATTACCTCGTGTATACACTTCTGAGGTAAGATTGTGAGGAAATTCTGCCCTAACACACACACACACGCACACACGCACACACACACTACAGCAACCTTCTGTACACTCCTCTGAGCATGGCTGGTATTAGATTGGGTCAGGGTGAGGGCAGAAGCCACCACTAAGTCCATGTTAAAATCTAGTTGTACAGTCTGAGGTGTGGGGGGCCACCAGACCCCTAGAACATGTAAAGGTCTAAATATTCTTTGATGTATTTTATGCCTTATTTTTGAAAGATTACTTGTTAACTGCTTGCTTTCTGCTACCCAGAAAAGTTATGTATGTATGTTCCCAGCATTAGTGTATGTTTGTGTGTGTGTGTGTGTGTGTGTGTGTGTGTGTGTGTGTGTGTGTGTGTGTGTGTGTGTGTGTGTGTGTGTGTGTGTGTGTGTGTGTGTGTGTGTGTGTGTGTGTGTGTGTGTGTCTGTGTGTCTGTGTGTCTGTGTGTCTTGAGTTTGTGAACAGATAAAATCAGTGATATTTTACACACATGCACACAAACATACACACACACACACACACACACACACACACACACACACACACACACACACACACACACACACACTCTCTGCATGTTCACTTTCAAAGAAGCTAAAGGAATGCCAATTCATCTATTAGGTTCATAGGTTCATAGGTTCATACTAGGCTATCTGCCCTAGGGCATTTATAAGCCTAGCCAGAGTGTGTTTGGCTTTCGCCACCCATTTTAAATTAATTTTGCTATGCCTTTTTTTGAGGTTAGTATACTGTGCCTCTGTCTAACAGTGACACAGAAGTGATAGCCGGGGTAAACCTACGATCTCCCATCCACTCATCAAGATTCCTCTTGAAGAGAGTCAATGTGGGACTCTGCCTAACCTGGACTGAGATTTTATTCCAGAGTGAAGGGAGCCCCTGGGTTATGAATCTGTCCCTCCAGCATGTCCTATTTATTTCAGTGCTGAGGTTCAAGTCTCTCGAGCGCGTAGCTCGATGGGATTTGGATTTTCTGAGGTGCAGTATGTCCTTTAATTCCGGGTTGGACATGGCTTTATACGTCAGGCACAGATCACCTCTGAGCAGGCGGTATGCCACTGAGTAGAGCTGGAGTTTCTTTAACCGGGCAGCATATGGCATCTGTTTGAGCCCTTTGATCCTCTTGGTGAGGTACTTTTGGGGTCTTTCCAGTTGCTGCAGGTGTCTGGTAAGGTACATCCCAAAAGGGGCATTGTACTCAATTATGGGCCTGATGAGGGATGAGTAAAGAGGTACGATGACCTCCCCTGATCTAGATGTGAATCCCTTCATGATTAGGTGGGCTATATAAAATGTTTTTCTAACCACTTTGGCCACGTGGTTGTCAAATGAGAGATTGCTATCAACTTGGGTCCCCAGGTCCCTAATGACTTCTTCTGTACTTAATGGATTACCACCTATGTGGTAATTTGTGGGCACTTTGTTTTTGCCAAAGGGGATGACTATACACTTTTTGGCGTTTAGCTTGAGGCCATGGCTCTGGCACCAGTTGTCTGTTTCTATGAGGCCCTTTTGGAGGATGCTTGTGTCGGCTGGAGAGTTGATTATGGCGCCCAGTTTGCAGTCATCTGCGAACTTGGTCAGCCACAGTCCTTCCGTGTTGGCCTGTACCACAGAAATATATACCAACAAGAGAGGTCCCAGGACTGAGCCTTGTGGGATGCCACTTGTAACTGGTTTGGAGTCTGACATGGCTCCAGCAATTCTAACCATGTGGGTTCTGTCCTTGAGCCAGTTTGCAACCCATCTAGTGACATAGGGGTTTATATTTAAGCTGGTGAGCTTATCTATAATGCCCGAGTGGGGTATTGTATCGAAGGCTTTTGCAAGGTCCAGGTAGGCTGTGTGGACCACCTTCCCCTCGTCAATGGCCTTGGTGACTGTTTCAAAGAAATCAACCAGGTATAAGAGGCAGGATCTGCCCTTAACAAAGCCGAACTTGGTAGGATACAGTGTCTGTAGGTCCCCAATATCTTTATTTATGAGGTCCATGATGATCCTTTCCATAGCTTTGCAGACCAAGCTAGTCAGGCTTATGGGGCGATAGTTTCCAGGATCCGTTGAGGCACCACCTTTGTGGAGAGGGACCACTGTTGCTGTTCGCCACTCTTTGGGTACATATCCTGTAGTAAGGCTAAGATTGAACAGTAGTTTTATGTTTGGGTTTAGCTCTTCTTGGAGTTCATGTAGGACGCAGCCCGGGACACCATCTGGTCCCATTGATGCTGTGTTTTTTGCTTTGGAGAGGGCGGCTCTTACCTGAGCATCTGAGATGTCAGTGGGGCAGCACTCTGTTGGGATAGATATTTGCCCTTTTGGTGGGGAGAGGAGAAGTTTGCACTGAACCTGTCAGCTAGGATGTTGGCAATGTCTGTGGGCTCGGTGTATTTTTGTCATTTTGGACTAATTCTGAGCATATCTGGGAATTCCCACCCAGGTTCCTAACATAACTAAAGAAAGCCTTGTGATTATCCTTAGTGTCCTGTGCAATTTTTCTCTCGAAGCTGGCCTTAGACGATTTTATGAGTGCCCGTAGTTTTTGCTAATACTGATCAGAGATGCCTTCCCTTTTGGGATTTTGCTCTATCATGTAGTAGCTTCCTCCTTCTATTGTATAGTTTGTTTATGGCTGGGGTCCACCAGACAGGACGCCTGCCTTTGGAGGATTGGGTCTTGGTTTTATTTGGGATTGCATGATCCATGCATTCCTGAAGGTGTTCATAGAATGCGTTTATGAAGGATTCTGCGGTCTGGGCAGATTTTCCACAGGCCCGGGGCTTTGAAGGATTTCGCCGGTTTTGAGGCGTGTGAAATTTGCTTTAGAGAAGTTTTTCACTGTGGTTTTCTGGGCAGGGGCTGGGGTCGGGATGTGAATATCCAGTAAGATTAGTTTATGGTCTGATCTTACCAGTGAGGGATACACTTCTGGTCTGGAGCATAGTGTCCCCATGTTGGTGATGATCAGGTCCAGTATGTTTTCCCCTCTTGTGGGAATGGTAACAAGTTGTTCCATAGCATTTGAGTTTATAAATTCTAGGAACCTTTGGGCTAGGGTGTTGGAGCTAGAGTAATGCTCCCAGTCTATGTTTGGGTAGTTGAAGTCGCCCAATATAATGGTGTTTGGAGAGACCTTCATATTTTCCAGTATTCTCAGGAAGGCCAAGTGGGGTTCCTATGTTTGGGAGGGTGGTCTGTAGCAGGCTATAAACTGGAAGGCAGTTTTACCCACAGTTAGTTGCACATGGATAGTCTCTGATGCATCGTGCTGTGCCACCAACCTGGAGGTGTGGGTATCTTTGACGAATATTGATACTCCCCCTCCTTTTGTGGTTCGGTCCAAGTTTTGGGGTCGAAAGCATGGTATGAGGTATAACCTGGTAGTGCTGGGGTGCTCTCAGGATCCTTGAACCAGGTTTCTGTTACTGCACAGATATCGATGTTCTCCATGCTAAGGAGAGTTTCGAAAAGTGCATCTTGAGGTTTAGACTTCTGGCGTTGAGTAGCATTACTCTTAGTCTCTTGTCCCTTGTGATACCTATGGAGGTGGGTTTGTCTTTTGAGCCTTGCAAAAAAAGGCACTATGGGGGTGGCAAGAGCCTTTGACAATATGCGAAAGCCCAGGGGTGACAGGTGCAAGCCGTCCCTAGCGAAGCATCGTGGCTTGTCGAGCATGTCATCCCAGGCTGACAGGCATTGGATCCCCTTTGAATGACACCAACACTTTTTGAAATTGATCATCTTGTCTTCATATTGTGGCATCATTCTTGGTGAGGGTAAGATGCTACTCAAGGTCAGGGTCATACCGGCCTGGGCTACATGCTCAGAGAGCTCCTCTATGTCTCTTTTCATGTAGTCCAGGGAGGTACGTCTCAGGTCATTCACACCAGCATGGACAATGACTGAGTTATATTTGTACTTGCCTTGGAGTGACCTGAGTCTTTGAGATGTTAGAGGAAACCAGACCGCATGGACAGACACACAGTGAGACAGGGAGGACATGCAGACTCCACATGGAAAAAAGACTTAGCCAACAACTCAACCAAAGCAAGGTACTGCGAAATGGCAATACTACTCACAGAGCGACTGTGACACTGAGCAGTCTCTGCTGCACATCTTCGCCCTGCCAAACCAGCAAAGACAGCCACCTCTAATGTGTAAGGTGTTTGTTTGTGATGGTAATTGAAAGAAACTATGACCCACACAAACAAAAATAATGCAACTACACCCATCTGCAATACAGGCAAAACAAATCTAAAATTTAAGAACATTAACCTAAGAAGTGTTCATAACATAGTAGCTGAGCTCCATGCATTTATTACACCATCAACCTGACATCCTTGCTACCAAAGAAACATGACTAAAACAGAGATTAAGACACCCAAATCCTTCCACCAGGATATAGTATACTTAGGAGAAACCATACATCCAAAATAAAAGCAGGCAATGTAGTAATTATATTCCCAAACAACCTAACCATATCCCCATACCAAACAAATCATCCCTCTTTCAAAAATGCAGAGATCCTAATTGTCCTAGTCAAGCTTCACTTATATAAGACCGTATGTATCACAGCATTATATATCCCCCAGGCAACAATATCAGCACAACAGAAGGCATGCTATGGTGAGTATCCTCCAATGTAACCCAAGAAACTGGGGGTTTGGGCCATGGGAACTTCCACATAAATTGGATCCTAAGTACACCCAACACCCCTCTATCAGCAAAAATCTACACATTTTATCTCAGCTTATAAATACACCAACTTGTTATAACAAACCCTCTACCAAGGCCTGTACCGCTACGGCACACTTCCCAATAACCTAGGTTTCCGCTTGTCCAGCTTCATCAAGAGGCATGTAAGAAAACCAATCGAGTTTTAATGCAGACGACTTCATCGCCACAATGAAACAATATAATTGGTACATGCTAAAAAAATCGCGCACTAGAATTTAACAAAACATTTGCAAAAATACTGAACACACACGCTTCTAGAAAAAGGAAAAGATCAAAATATAACCCCACTGCTTAGCTTTTAACGAATGGCAGATAATGTGCAACTCTCAGTGTTAAAGCCTGGAAAGAATGACATGGCTTATACGTCTCAAGAAAATCTTCTACAGTTCAGACAATGAAGAAATAAGACCAAGCACAGCATAAAATGTCAAAAAACTCTACTATTGTAACCTACGGCAAACACATACACATAATCCAAAAGCATTCTGGTTCTCAGTCCATAACCTATTAAACACCGGACACAGTAAACAAACCTCCCCCACCTGAAGACACCCCAACAAGAATTGCTAATAACTTTAAAGAATACTTCCCCAAGCAGCAGCCTCAGTTATCAAAAACAACTACACCATCAACTCTCAGCACCTTGACCATCCCAACCCCATAAGCAACTATTTTTTCACTCAAACCAGTCTCCATTTCAACCATAAAAAATATCTTATGAAGCCTAAAACAAGTCCTGCAGCAGATAATTATCCCTGAATTTTTAAAAATACCTACAGACCCTTTTTCTTATCCCTTATCAATTCTAATAAATAGAGCCAGTCAAGATTCCTATGTCCCTAACATCTGAAAGAACGCATACATAAAGCAGTTACTATACTGTTATGTCCATTGATCAAAATATTAGAACAGTGCATCCATTCCCAACCATAGCACCACAACTGCCCTACTTCACTTCACCAATACCATTAACAGAAATAGAAATAGCGGAAATCTAGTATCACTATTCTTAGATTAGTCCAAAGTATTCCACACTGTCTCACACTAAAAACTGCTGGGAAAAAAACTCTTCTTTAGGTCTTTTTCTCTCTCCTTTGAACTTGCTCAAAATGTTTCTCTGATACATGCCAAGCAGTCTAGTGGCAGCAAGAATAGTTAACCTTTCTACCCAATATAGTAGGTGTGCCAGGGGGATCTGTACTAGGACCCCTTCAATTTAATGTTTTCATTAATGACCTGCATACCTCTGGCCAAGCATGCCGCCTTTATACAATATGTAAGTGACTCAACACTCATCTGCTCAGCTTCCAGCGTAAAAAAGCTACATGAAGTCACACAAGATTCATTCACATCTATTGTATCAGGGTTCAGCAGCTCACAATTCCTTAACACCAAAAAAACAAAACTAGTTCTCTTCACCCCTAAAACCCACTTCAAAAAAAATCCTTCTCCAAATCTCCTCATCCAATAATACTGTAAATGAACAAGTCACAGGTACTAAACTCTTAGGAGGGACCATAGACGGCAACCCGAAAGTTGACCTACACACTTCCAATCAGTCATTAAAAAAGCTCATCCAGAACCTGACCTGCTATACAGAACAAAACATCGTCTAATGGAAATAGAGAAACGGTAGCTGAAGAATACCTGCTACCCAACCTCCTAGACAGCTCTTCTTTTCTGTCTTCACCAACCTGCAAACTGCCATTCAAACTAAACTTCAGCAATACTATAACAAAGTTGCTTGCTTCACTGCCAGCCACCCCTCCAGATCTTAGCACTGCCTACCTCTTAAACAACTTAACTGTATTGAACTCCCACACCATCTTCATGATACACAGCTACTCTTAGCCCACAGACTGATACCCAATATTGGTAAGTACTATGCACAAAAGGTATAATACAACCCTATCACCCTAGTAGAGTCCTGTGGTCTAAAGAGAAACTACTCTTTTCTATCCCCAAAGCCCAAAAGGCAGCTGGAACTGCTCTATACTCAAATTCTGCTGCAACCTTATGGAACTCCTTAAAACCAGACCTCAGGCTTCTCCAAAATTACCAGTTCTTTACAAAACACATAAGAGAACACCTCTATACATCCTGGTTATATAATTACACCTTATAGATTCATAGGTCCATAGGATGATACTAGGCTATTGGTCCAGAGGCCCTTATAAGCCTAGCCAAGAATTTCACCCATGTTCCCACAAAGTCAGCACCTGTTTTTCCTGTCCAGCTGGGACACAGGTGGGATCCCAGGGGCATATTTTCTGTTTCCCATCCAGTCCTCCAGGTTCCTCTTAAAGAGGGCTAGTGAGGTAATCTGCTTGACATGGAGAGGGAGTCTATTCCACAGATGGGAGATTCATTGGGACATAAATCTATCCCACCAACAAGTTCTATTAATGTCACAGACCAGGTTGAGACCTTGCATGTGGGTTGAGCAAGTGGAGTTTGACTTACAGATATGCAGAAACTCCATCAAGGCTGAGTCTGAGACAGCCTTGTATACCAGACACAGGTCACCCCTGAGCAGCCTGTATGAGACTAAGTAGAGGGGCAAGGCTTTTAACCTATATGTATAGAATAGGTGTTTGAGACCCTGGATTTTCCTGGTCAGGAACCTCTGTGGTCTCTCCAACTGCTGCATGTGCTTGGCAAGGTACATGCTGAAGGGGGTATTGTACTCAATAATGGGTCTGATAAGGGAGAAGTGCAGGGATGTCATGACCTCCTTGTTCCTTGATGAAATACCCTTACTTATGAGGTGGGCCATGTAGAAAGCCCATACAACGGAGGCAACGCGGTGGTCAATAGTCAGGTTTATATCAATCTGGGTGCCCAAGTCCTTCACAACTGATTGCATGCTTAGTTCATTGTTATTAATGTGATAATTAGTGGAGACACCATTTTCCCCTAAGGGGATATTGATGCACTTTTTGGTATTCAGTTTGAGGCCATGCTTCTGGCACCAGTCATTAGTTTGGTTAAGGCCCCCTTGGAGGATGTTCACATCACTAGGAGAATTTATGACAGTGTCCAGCTTGCAGTCATCTGCAAACTTGGTCAGCCACAGATCACTGGTTTTGGCTTGCACCACAGAAACGTGTATCCCAAACAGTAGAGGCCTCAAGACAGATCCTTGGAGTATGCCACTTGTTACCGGTCTACTACTAGAGGTGGTTTCCCTTTTTTGACTAAGTGGCTTTTTAAGTGAGCCAGTTAGCTACCCATCTGATAACATATGGGTTGATGCCTAGCTTGCAGAGTTTATCTATTATGCCTGAGTGTGGAATAGTGTCGAAGACTGCGGTGGTGGTGCTGCGGTAGCATTGTCGCCTTACAGTAAGACACTGTTCGATTCTCAGCTAGAGCGTCATCTGCATGGAGACATGCGTGAATGGGCGTACCTTCATTGAAGGTTGTGCGTCAGGGCTGGTAACTCGGCACATAAAAATCAACTACCAATCATTAGCAGACCGGAGTTCCACTGTGGCGACCCCTAACCGGAAAAAGCTGAAAGAAACAACAACAACAATAACTTTGGCCAAGTCAAGGAAGATGGTGTGCACTGTCTTGCCCTCATCCATGGTTTTGGTGACTGTTTTGAAGAAGGCAGCCAAGTTTAACAGGCATGATCTCTCTTTGACAAAATCAGACTTGTGAGATCAAGTGTTTGGAGGTTGCTAATGTCCATGTTTATAAGGTCCATGATAATAGGTTCATAGATTAGTACTAGGCTAACTGCCCTTGCGAGCCATTTTAAGCCTAGCCAATTATCCCTTGTGAGACTCAAACCCTGCACCTTGTGTTTGTAAGGCAAAATCCTTAACCATTAGGCTACCCTCCTAACATTGCATTCCATGGCCTTGCAGATCAGGCTAATTAGGCTGATGGGACTATAATTGCCTGGTTCAGTGGATGCTCCAGCTTTGTGTAAACAGTGGCTGTCCTCCATTCTGCTGGGATGAAACCGGTACACAGGCTTTGGTTGAATAAGGTACCTAGTGATGCTGAGAGCTCTTGCCTGAGTTTATGTAGGACACAGCCAAGGATGTTGTTAGGTCCCATGGAGTCTGTATTTTTTGCCTTTGAAAGGGTATTAATAACCTGCTCCCTGGTAATGAGGGGAGGGGGGCAGGTGCTGGGGATGTCCTGGTTTACTGATGAGGGGAAAGGGGGAGTGAAGTTTTCACTGAACTTGTCTGCCAGGGTCCATATCACGACGTTGAACATACAGGTGTTCAAACATCGTAATATTGAACCTGGAAGTTCGTAATGCGAAAATAGCAAAGTTGCAGAACACCATTTTTTTTCCCAGGGAAAAAAATCAGTGGGCCGTTTTCGCGGCTTTGCTATTTCCTTCACTGTGGTGCGATCTCGGAGTTGGTATATTTAAGTAGGGGTGTGGGTAGCCATTAGTAAAAGTTTGAAGTGTACGTGTTTTTTTTGTTTTTGTACCGGAACAACAATTTTTTTCCCTGTGAAAAAAATCGCTGTTCTATAAGTTTGAAATTCTTGCATTTCAAACTTTCCAGTTCAATATCACATCGTTCGTACACATGTGCATTCGACAACGTGAAATAGACCCTTCTGCCAGCAGGTTGGCTATGTCTATGGCATTATTGTATGTGGTATTCTTGACCACCAATTCAGAGCAGATTTGGGAGTTACCTTTGAGATTGCAGACGTAGATGAAGAAGGCGTTGTGATTGTCCTTAGTGGAGGTGGCCAATTTGAACTCAAAGTTAGCCTTAAAGGATTTCACCAGTGACCTTATTTGCTTGTTCAGACAAAGAAGAGATTGCTTCCAACTTGGCACCTGCTCCTTCTTAGTCCCAGACAGCAATTTTTTGTACTTTTATTATAGAGTCTGTTTATTGCTGCTGTCCATCAGACAGGTTTACTCTTCTTTGATGAAGATGATTTGGTCCTGTCAAGTATTGCTGAGTCCATGCAGCTATATAGGTGCTCATATAGTTTTTTGGTGTAGGCCTGGACATTAGTGCTTGATACAACTGATGGTGGCTTGGAAACTACTTATACCTGCTCAGAGGAGGTTATAGTCAGCTTTTTGTTCAACCCTGGCAAGACTTGGGGGGGGGGGTCAGGGGAGATGGTGAGTTCGAAAGTGATTGCTTTATGGTCGGATCTTACCAAGGAGGATGACACTGTAGGGGTGCTACAGTGGATATGCAGGATAATAGTAATACTACCCCCTCAAATCCTGTCTCCTTAAAACTGCCCCAACCTGTCTACCCACTACTCCTTCTCTTCCACCCTATCCTACCTCACTCTGTATGTTTCATTAGTCTAGCCCGATATCTGTGCATCCTACGATAATATTTACTATTTCACTCTAATTCCTTTTCATTAACTGATAAAACCTCATCCCCAGGATTCATGAAGCTTGCGCCATGCGCCAGAGTAGCATCGGCGATCTAGCATCAAATATGGCCGTCGAGCGATTCAGGTAAGAGCTGTTTCCACATGCACTACCAGCGTACGCCAGAGATGTGCAGCTCCTGACGCATGTATGCTAATTACCCCATGCACAGCAGTGTAGCATGCAAATGAAGGTATATAGCAATTCATGAAGTTGTGCAGGTGTAGAATAAGCATGTAGAAAGCAAACCAAAAAAAACGGTTTACATGTTGTCAAACATAAAATTGGAGCCATGAAAGTGGACCAAACTTACGTATTATAATGTTAATATATGCCAATGGCTAAATATATAGCCAATGGCATAAAAGAACATGCACAACATATAAAAATAACGTTTAATTTCATGGCCACACCAATGCAACTTAAAACCGCAGTGCATCCGTGCGCAAACGGGATCATAATGAAAATATATTTAGATGTCATAAAACTGTAATGTAACGCAATTCATGATATCCCCATAATAGTCAATGGCATGCATGCTACACCACAACCATGGCACAAGGGTTGCTAAGGGTCTGTGACAGTGTTCCATGTGGTAACTAGGAATTAGCAGTCAATGCCATGCAAATGAGTCAAGTAATACTGAATCGCAAATGTCCCACCGGCGTAAGGATGTACCACACAGTGTAGCATTACAACACCGAGGAGTGGCCTGGAGGTAAACATGACTTCAAGAGAGGGGCACGCCACCGTATCTGTAAGCACATTGGATCATTGCTAATCCATGTTGTGTGTTGCTAAGCAAAGCCGCAGGATAGGGGTGTGGAAGTAGCCATAGCTACTTACAGGACTGCATGGCTTGTGCTATTCCCAAACAGAACCAGGCCGAAAGGATTCAAGGACTAGCATCACCTGCATGCTATACAGGAACCACATAACAGTGCCTTAATGAATCAGCCTGCAAATACTGTTGTATTAGTCCACAAAAGGATAGGTGTTAAACTAGGGAAGGAACCCTCACGCACATAGCGATTATGTATAAAAGCAGTTCCTACACACCTGCATTTGCTAAACGCACCCACCATCACCCTCACACCCAAACATATTACAATACAAACTGTAATAACATCACAAATCATTCACACACTGTACGACATCTGCAGAAGCCTTAACATACCTTATCAGAGACACACTAACATGGCCCTATGTGAAATAGCGGCTGTTATACAATGGAACAGCTGCTGATGTAATAGGGTTTGTTTGCACTAATCCCGTTTCAGAGGGTTGTGCGTACACTGGGATGTGTTAGCAATTAGTGAGTAACAGCACAGTATGCTACACTTGTACACCAAATCAAGGATGTCTGGTGAGCACACTGTACACCCCATAACAGTTCATGCATAGCCATACGGCCTTGAGCTGGCCAAACATCCTTGCCAGACTTAAACATCTGCAGAAGTATCAGGTACAAACAAACCCTGCATAAGTAGCACTGTTCCAAAATATAACAGCTGTACTCACATGTAGAACTAAATCTTCTAGCCATTACACACAGTCCTTGGGAGTCATGAAGCTAATATATCTCTGTGTGTCTCCATATAGCTGTTGAAATATACCACAATAACACATCTAGGCAATCTCCCTCGAAAGTAAGGCAAACAGACAACGCCCAAAAGGAGTACTCATTTATACACCACTGTTGCCATGGTATTGGCTAATGGAGTAGCTGCACAGCTGATGTGCACCAAATTAACTACTTTGGAAGAGCAATTGGTGGACAGGATACCACATGTTACCGATATGTATCTAGAAAAGGATTTGTTATCACACATTCAAACCATCCGTATATACCAGCGGAACGTTACAAAGAACATTGAAACAGAAACCAAAAAGGATTGAATCAACTGTTAATGATACCTCAGGTTACTAATAAGGTATGTAGAATAGTCAGTATGTCTGTGTATGTAGTACTATTCTGTAGTATTTAAAGTGCACGCAATCCATATAGTGGAAACAGTTATCTTGTAGTGATATATTGTTGAGCATAGTAAAGCTTGTAGTATTTGTGTGTGCTGCTGTAGGTCACAAGGCAAACACCGCATACACCACAAAGGATGCTATATAAGGGCTTTGAGCAGAAATACTCCTCACCAGCCGATGTCAGTGGCAGGGCTGGTCCAACAAGTATGTGCTATAACAGGGGATAGTATATGTTGATATATTGTTACTGTAGCCATATGTACGAGTGTAATACAGAGAATAACATGTGGAAGGTTGGGCCACTGTGCAAGCATGTTTTGCATTGTGGGATATTGTGCCAATAACTGTGTAATGTACAGTATTGTAGGCAGATATGTATTACAAGCTATATAGCATTACTGCAATGGTAGGCAAACATTAGTTATGTCAATTGGCATTTACAATGATAGCAAAGTAAAATGGAAGAGCTATTTAACTATCCATGCACATAAGACATGTAATATGTGCAAAGGTAGGTACTAGGCTGTCTTACCAGGGGTATCTGTAAGCCTAGTTAGTGTGTGCTGTCTTTTGCCACCCCCATAGGTTGGTTCCCTGTGCCTCTGAACGGCAGAGCCAATAGTTCCATATCCCTCTGTCCAGCAGAGCCACTGCAGTGATCCCTGGGTACATGTCTGTCTCCCATCCACATGTCAAGGTTTCCCTTGAAGAGTGCTCGTGAGAGGCCCTGCCTGATGTACATTGGAATCATGTTCCAAAGCATAGGAAATGTCCGGGTCAGGAATCTATCCGTCAAGCACGTCCTACTCATCATTGTGGTTAGGTGTATATCCCGAGAGCATGTGGCTCTCAGGAGCTTCTGTTTAGGTGGAGCATATCCAGCAATACAGGGTTGAACATGGGCCTTGTATGTCAAGCAGAGATCACATGTGAGTATGGGGTATCCAACTGACTACAGCTGGAGTTTCGTAGGTTGGGCTGCATAGGTCATCTGTTTGAGGTCAGTAATCCTCTTGGTGTGGTACTGGTGTGATCTTCCAAGCTGTTGCAGTTGTCTTGTAAGGTATATCCCAAATGAGGTGTTGTATCCTTTAATGGGTCTGATATGACATGTGTAGAGTCACAATGATCTGGATGTGAAACCATTAGAGATTAGGGGGGCCATGTAAAAGGATATTCTAACCACCTTGTCATTATGGGTATCGAAGGAGAGATTGTATCTACTGGTGTTTCCGGATCCCGTATTACCTTTTCTGTATGTAGGGGACTAACACCTATGTGGGCGTCCGCAGGTAATTAATTATATCCAAAGGGGATGACTATGCACTTTTAGGCATTCAGCTTGATGCCATGATATTAACACCAGGTATTCATCTCAGTGCAACCCTTCCAGAGGGTGTCTGTAACAGCTGGGGAAACAATTATGTCCCCTAGTTTGCAGTCGTCTGCAAACCTTTTCAGCCAAAGCCCTCCTGTGCTTGTCTGTACGTCAGAGAAGTATATACTGAACATGAGGGGTCCTAGGACTGAACCCTGGGGGACGGCAGTTGTAACTTGTATACAGTTGGACCTAGGGTATGCAACTCCCACTGTGTGTTTTCTGTCCATGAGCCAGTTTGCAAACCATCACATGATGTAGGGGTTAATGTTCAGGTGGATGGATATATTGATGATACCAGAAGGAGGAATGGTGTTGAAAGCCTATGAGAGATCTAGGTAGGCTGTGTGGACCTCTTTACCCTCATATAATGCCTTGGTAACTGTCTCTAAGAAGTCCACCAGGTTTAGGGGGCATGGTCCGGTCTTAACAATGCCAAACAGGGAGGGGTCAAAAGTTGGGAGGTACCCAATGTCTCTGTGACAGTGATCCATGATGTGCACCATAGCCTTGCAGACCAGGCTAGTCAGGCCTATAGGAAAATAGGTCCCGTGGTCCATTGTGGTGCCACTTTTGTGGAGTGGGATAACTGTTGCTGTGTGCCATTCAGGGGGCACTATGCCCGATGTGAGGCTATTATTGAACATGGTGCATAGGTGAGGAGACAGTACGATCTGAAGTTCATGTAAAACGCAGCCTGGGATGTTGTCCGGTCCCATGGATGCTGTGATATTGCCTTTAGAGTGTGCAGCTTTGAGAGGGATCTGCCAGGATGTTGCCAATATCAATTGTTTCTGTAATGTTCATGCCTTTGTGCTGTAACTCAGAGCAGATCTGGTTGTTGACATTGAGGCTTTGTGGTTGTTGTTGGTATTAGTTGCTTTATAGTTTTTGTAGCTAGCTTTGGAGGATCTTATAAGGGATCTCACATTCTTACTGAGGCTGGCCAGAGATCTCCTCCACTCATGGTATTGTACTCTCGTTTGCAAGTGTCTTCCTCCTGTACTACAATATGTTTATGGCAGGGGATGACCAGATTGGTTTAGTTAATTATGAGTATAGCGTCCTGGTTCTGTTTGGGAATAGCACAAGCCATGCAATCCTGTAAGTGCTTATAGAGTGCATTTGTGTAGGATTCAGCAGTTGTAACAGTACTGTCCATCTGCATGGGTGTCATGACGTCCACCACGTCTGCCTTAAGAAGCATGTAGTTGGCCTTGTAGACATATTATACTGTGGATCCCTTAATGGGTGGTAGGTGCGGGATGTGGATATCAACGTTGTTCAGCACATGGTCTGATCGGACCAACGAGGAGTTGGCTTCACGTGTGGAGCACCTGTCACTCATGTTGGTAATGACTAGGTCTAGGATATTGTTGCCCCTGGTGGGTGTGTGGATATGTTGAGTCAGGGCATTGGTGCTTATGAATTCCAGAAACCATTGAGCTAATGTGTTGGTACACGGGTAGTTTTCCAAGTTAATGGTGGGGTAGATACAGTGAGGCTTATGTGATGAGTGTGGTGTTGTGCGACTGTGTACCTTCTCCACATGACAGTCAGGGTCAGGCTTGGTTGGAGAGGCCTTTACCTCCAGTTTGGCTAGATGAGTGCATCTCTCACAGGTTGTAGTGTTGGGTGGTAGGTGGAGAGGCTTGTCTGTGTACATGAGGCAATGTGTACATTGCCTGAAGATGTCCAGATTCATCAGATAGACAGGTGAGAACACTGGCAGTTGACTCTTGGACATGCCTGAATATAGAACTGCATTCACCTAGATAAGTGAAGAAAGTGAGTACAATAGCTACATTACTCTATGCAAGTGAGAAAAGTATGTACAAAGCTTGTTCACTCTTACCTGTAGGTGATGTGGAAGATTGAGTGCTATAGTAATTATTAGCTTACATACTGTTTACAAGTCCTGAGCAAGTGCTTAGCATGAATAAGCAATCCATGTAGGGTCTTGGATAATATAAAAACACAGCCCCCTCCCCCCAACAGGTACACAAGCATATATCCATGTACACCACAGGGCCCCTGTACTCTCAACTATGCAGGTACAAGCTGCATTCAGTCTGCATGGGACCTGCCCACATCACAAGTTGCATCATACACATATGGCAAAACAAGATGCTCTCCACATACACATCATGTAAAACATAGCTCCATGTCAGGTTGTGTACACACTGAATGGTGCACACCAACAGGTATCACAACCCACAAAGGGGGAGACACCACTGATAATTGGAAGTACTGCATTACTACCCTGCTGAGTCTGGTCTGGAAGGCCATGAACCTTGATCACTTAAGTGATGTCAGCAGTACAGATGTAGATGACAGTATGGTTGATGTCACACTGCATATCATAACCTTGCCAGGTCATAGGACATCATCACCCATACTGTGTACCACCTACACTCGGTATACTAGATGTACCTTCCTATGTCACAGGAGTGTTTTGCAACAGGACTGCTGGCAGAAACAACACTACAGAAGGTGTCTGAATAGTACATGATCATCACACCAGTGGCAGCTACAGTATGTCAGGGTTAATGAATTCTGTTCCCCCTCATTGTAGTCCATACCTCACAGACAAACAGAAGGCATCTGCCTATTGAAATATGTGAATGACTATGACCTAGGAGCAATAGCTGACTCGCATTGTCACCCCTATGTTAATAACCTTGTACCCATAAACTACCACCTAGGCGGCGGTCATCATAATGGACACTTGTGTGTGAGGGATGCAGCTGGGCAGTTGTCTTTCCTGCGATAGCTACATCACCACACCTGTCAGGGAGTCATATGTGGCAACCGTAATAATAATAGGGTGCCATTCATGAATATAGAGATCATTGTCCAGCCATACAGAACACTCAAGTGACCCATATCAGATCACATATTTCCTTTAAGGGATATTGCCCATGTGCAGATGGCCTACACCAGCCTTCCCATTCCCCATCTTCACTATGTAGCATGATGCATACCCTGAATAAATCCATGTCCAACCCAGCTATGTCAGACATGCTACACGTACTCATCCTGATCTCGGACACATACTTCATGGACATCCACCTACCACATGCTGGACAGATCCTTGTCCCATACACTTGACATAGTCCTCCCATACTATGCATTCCTGTCCATCAAAGCTGCACATCGCTCCCCTCTCAGACATGGTGTGAGGACTGCATGGTAATATATGGTATATGTATCATTTACCCTGTGGATCAGTAATGTGGCACTGCTCCAGCTGGTCCCACAGACCCACCTGTCGGCTACTGCCAGGTAACCTTTCATGCTAGATGCATACATGGTCCTATGCATATAGCCCACTAGTTGACTTTGACTGTACATGCCATAGTTGATATCCATCCCTGCAAATACCATTTGGCTAGCCAGTGTCCCATGAGTATCACATGTGCAATATAGGTGATACATGGCAGGATGTTGAATTGCTGTACAGTGCCATGTAGACGTATATGGAAGAACACATACATGTAAAACCTTATGTGAGCATGTCTGCAGGGTCACAGGTCGTGTCTGTTAAGGCAGTGTAAGTCCTTATATGTGACATATACACTGCATCAAAGTCAACTGCATTATTGTGGACACATCCAGCCATGTGCTGATAGGTAGGAACACCAGTACAGGCAAACAGACATGCCCACATCAAGACAGCAACCACATGGAGTATGAGCAATGTAATCAGGTGACACACACATACACATATATGGTGATAATATCCACTCAACATTGAGTGTCACATGTGTGTGACACAAACATGTCAGTGTCAAGTAGGTTTGCAAATACAACTATTTAAACTGAATTAATGTGATACACATATATGTTCAGCTGTAGCTCTGTATGTTTCTGAGGCACTGTGACCTGTCTCCATCATTATGTCTTCCAGGTATGCTGTGTGTAAGGCTTTCCCCTTTTACACACTTGGAGGATGAGGCCCTCATCCCATACCTACTTGATAATCATGACATCCTGTTCAGCCATGTGCCACAGGATGCACAGCAGCAGGATGCCCTGTGGATGGAACTTCGCAGGAGGGTTAATGATGTGGGTGGCCACAACCGCACATACCAGCAGGTGTGCAGACACTGTACAGACCTCATTAGATGGGCGAACAGGGTGCGAATGCAATCACCAGGAACAAGGTGCAACAGGTGGTGGACCACCAACCCATCCCCCACTCACATGTACCGAGGAGCTACTGGCCAACCTGGGGACACCTGCAGAACCACATCCACAAGTCTTAGCTGATATTATGGAGGTGGGTGTCTCTCAACCACTGAGCCTGGAGTTGCCTCGTAAGTCAGTACTGCACCTATAACAACTATATTCCACATAGCTGCATGTGTCACTGTACAATATGTAATGTAACATCATATGCAAGGCATGTGTACACACATGCCACATACTATAGTATGCTACTCTGTGTATACACACATGTGAATACACCATAGTATTGTCTAATGTACTGGTGTATGTGTTATGCACATTGCTCCCTGTAGCCTTTATACAGGGGTGGATTATGCTCATACAGCTGTGTCACTCCTATTTAGGTACCTCTGGTGTTCCGCTGCGACAGCAGCCAGTTGCAGGTGAGAGTGTTATTATTTATCAGGAACCGTAATGCACAATTCTATCTGCCATGTGGCCATTCACAACATGTATACATAATGTATGGTCCTGTCACAATATACAGGTCGAACCTGCAATGCATCATAATGATTATCCATGTGCCACACTTGCAAACTATGCGAATCATCTCACCGACATGAATTCTCACAAACTTTATTGCCAGATGTGTTGACAGCTGTGCATACAATGGTGGAGGTGCTGTTCACTTTAGGAACGTACTACAGATCTGATCTACACATGTGGTAAATACAAACAGTACTACACAGTGGGCTGGAGTATGGCCAGCGCACAGGTTTCACCAGTGCGGATCATAGCCCTGCTATGAATGTCACACAATGTGATGTGCTATCTTGACATGTCCATGACATCTATTGGCCTGGCTGCTACACTGCCTACATAACCTGAAAACATATCCCACATACCACCTTTTATCTGCATAACCCTGTTGTCAGTGGAGCATATATGTCATATGGGACAACACAGACATGTGAAATAGATGCCCATCACAATAATTTGGACAACACATGTGCACACATGGCCATGGAGGATGGCCAGAGACATGGAGTAACACACACAGTAAATGTGTTGTGTTTGTGTGTACACCCTGTCATACAATGGCTACACATGGTTCGGCCATGGCCTTTGTATAATGGTCATAATGTAGATGTGGAACACTAGACATCCTACAGACCTGTGCACATCTTGTGTAGGCGTAACATCAATCCACCACATAGGATGTGTTAAACATCTTGAAGGTGTTGCAACATGACAGCAGTCACCTGTACAGTATCCACATCAGGCCACAGATACAGTACATTCCCGTTGCTGGTGATGGACATAAATGCCATACTAGCTCCTCATGTGTGTGTGTGTGGGGGGGGTACACAGATGTCATGTGGGACATGGTATACTGGCGTGTTCACCATGTCTGCCCCTAGTTGTCAGGCTGCAGCAATATGGTTGCAGATGTGCAGGAGTGTCATACGTATACCCATCAGTGACCTGTGTCACAACTTCCACATCATGGTTTAGTGTGTATACACCTCAGTGATGTGGGTCACATTCCACAGTATATATGTATTGTATCTGAACACAGTTGTGGCTATGAACCCTGTCTGTAACTCACACTGTAAAGCATTAGAGATGCCTCATGATTCCCTGCAATGACCATGCACATCAGCTAAATTTGCAGTATATCTTTAGGGTGGACAGACAACACTGAATTGGTACACCATTTCCCCACTGTATATTCAACAGGACACCATTGTGTTAAACATGTATGCATGTCATTGCACACGTCAGCAGATCACATGTCATACTACATGTGATTATCAAGGTCATATACCACACATCAGGCAGGTGTACTGTTAACCTGTGCTGGTCCACATGGTGTAACACAGGGATGTATGCTAACCACTTCTATGATTGTGTAATTTGCATGCCGTCTGCTATTACACATGCATGCTGTTGTGTGCAACCTAGGGATGTATGATAACTACCACTATTATTGTCTGCGCTGCATGCCGTCTGCCGTATCACATGCATGTTGCATGCCTTCTGTCATATCACATGCGTGTGTGTGTGTGTGTGTGTGTGTGTGTGTGTGTGTGTGTGTGTGTGTGTGTGTGTATCTATTGTATAGATTGTAATGTACAGTTCTTGTCTGTCTTCATAGGCTATGTAGGTGCATTGCCCTCCTGCGGTACCTCAGATGTTAGTGTCCCCACAGACTCTAGCAGTGATGATGACCATATGATTGGGTCACAGGCAGAGTTGTCAGGGGCTGAAACTGTGCCATCGGTTGCCATTCCATCTATATCCACCTCATCCCCGCACACAGATCCCATACCTGCGCATACCCCATCACCAGTGGCCATAGAGGAAGGACAGTTGGCATGTGGTAGCTTGGAACAGGAAAGTGTGGGGGCTATGGAAGGTCTGCCTGCACACCATGATGTCAGCCAAACTACTGGTGGTGCTCCACACAGGCACGTGGCCAGTGTTGCTCGTAGGAGGACCTCTGGCCAACATGCTCCTGCACAACAGAGCACAGCAGCTGGTGTCACCAGACGCATCTTTCAGGCTGTAATGGAGGCACAGGCATTTGCTGAATGGCGCAACAGAAAATATCAGAGGCTACAGATGGTTGCTGTCCATTCTTTAAACAACAGCATCCATGCAATGGTAAATGCTCAACAGCAGATTGCTGATGCTTTGGATAGACGGTTGGGTGACATGGTTGGAGTCCTTGACTATGGCATGACAATCCGCGAGCATGAGCTGTCTGTGTTGGAACATCTGGTAGGAGTGAGGCATCGGGGACGTGGACGTAGGCCTGCTACATCATCTGTGTCAGGTCTACATGTATGAGCTACCTCACATGCCCGCTCCCATAGTGGCAGTAGCAGCAGCAGTGTATCTGGTGCTGTGCTGTCCACACCACAACACAGCAGGCCACGTGCACATGGCCCAGGATGGTCCCAACAGGGACACTGCTCCAGTGGACTCGTGACATCAGACAGTACCCAGTCTGCACCTCTGTCTGGCAGTGCCCATGCAACCCCTGGCAGGCACAGGTCACATGTCCATGGCTGGACACCGTGAACTGTAAAACCTCACCTGTACAATCTGCAGCTGTCAATAATACCCCTGTGTAGGCCAGACACATGGGAGAACTGTGTGCAGACATACACGCACACACCGGACACATATGTAGGGCACCGCAACACACACATGCATAACATCCACACATGCCCAATTAGATCAAAGGCCCAAACTCACACACATGATGTCATACAATGGTGCAGCCTAGGCTTCTGGCAAACATTAACACCCTGTGCATATGATGATGCCTGTGCTGTATCCCTGACATCCACACCATCGGTGCAAGGCACTACTCATATGGTCTGATGCACAGGGTGAACAGACTAGGATGATATGTGTAATTTACAAATGTTGAGGACTGTTGACAGTCAGCAGCTATACCATGTAGTACAGATGTACTATACTGTTAACAGTATGTGTCTTGTGTAACAACAGTAAATGCATGTTGGTCATGATGTTCTGCTGTCCTTCTTCAGGTCTAATTGCACATGCCGGTGGATGTCAGTGTTTGCAGTTAAGTGTCCCATATGTCAATGTGGACTACTCACAGGTATGTATGAATATACCAGCATGCACCGTGTAGCTGCCACATACCAGTGAGAATGTCCCACGTTACAAACACGGCTACCATTCCAAGAGCATGATAGCTGTGTATTAAGCTACTGTGGCCACAGACGTGACATCCATAAAGGGTGACATCACAGGTACAGTTACATGGAGTGGTGAGGTAAGAGAGTGGTCTAGCTGATTACAAGGGTAGAGGCCAGTGGGAAGTGTGATGCCTCAATGGGAATCAGTAATACACGTTCCCATGACAGGATGCCAATGCACAACTGCACCCACACTCTCAGGTATTGACACACATGTACTCAGTGACACTGTAACACACGCACACACACACACACACACACACACACACACACACACACACACACACTCACACACACACACACGGCTTCACCGACACAGTAACACACACTCGCACACAGTTGCTGCTGGTGGGATGAGGACCCCTGCCAATGTGCAAATCATCATTGCAGTACTGTGCACCTACATGATGCACCACAGAGAATACACATGTACAGGTAGTCAGTACGGCCTAAGATCAGAGACATCAACATGGATAGTTGAATACAGCGCCTGGATGGTGGGAGGGGTCCTATCAGTTTAGTATGGTAACATACATCCTCACCCCAGGGACCAGTCAGCCCTACATACACACACTGTGGCATTCAGTAATTAATACACCTATGTCATGCACATACAGATACCTCACATGTGTGAGATACATGCCCCTGCCTATGTCCTGCTTTATACATTGCAGTCTGTACAGATGTGTACACTAGTGTACAGGAGAGTGAGTAACAACTGAGATGTATTCCCCACAATACGTGACAAATATGGACACACACACAACCACACATGCCAGTACTGTGAATCTCAGACCTGCCTAGCTCATGTTATGTATGTCAGACGTACAGCAATATTGCACGCGTTACAAACTGCACTGACACTTCCTGTGCCAACAGTGCTGATATATGCACTAGGGACGTCAATTCTAACAGGTGTCAAGTGATTTACCTTCGCTGTCACCTTGACTGCTGTCTAAGTTGTGTGTTATGTCCTTCAATTAATGAAACCATTGCTTACCGGTTACACAGGGTATTGTAAGACTGCTTGTAACACACCTGTGAGCTGTCCACAGCAAACATCCATCTGCACAGATGCCCCGCCACTTAGTTATTTCAACACATCTGTCGATACCTGTGGTACATCTTTCTGTACATTCAGCATATCACCATATACAGTTGGCAATGTTGAGGCTGCATTGCAGCTGCATGATGGACTAGGATACATGCCACCTGCATACATCAGCAACTGCACACGCATGTTATCTGAATGCACAACACTACATGTACAGGTGTGTAGGTCCTACAATCCTGACATTTGGCCATGTTTGTAGGCATTGCAATTGGTGGATATGTGTAGTAACATACATGACTCATGGACTGTTGTATGATATGATGGGTGACCAGTACAGAGGGGATGTTACCTCTGTCAACATTGATATCACATCTTATGTACTGTTAGCATTCAGCAGCCATGGACCTACATTCCATGTGCATGTGTGTAATGGCTGTAGCCACCTGTTTGTACAAAGTACTACAACAGCTATGCTATTTACAGGTATGTTGTGTGTGTGGCATGTACATACCCAGGGCAGGTACATGTATGTCATATCCATACATGAGGGTGTGTACTGGTGTACAGCAACATACATCTGTTAATGGTGGACAGTACTGAGGGCCCTTGGTATGTGTACAGTTGACCTGGTCACAGACAGTGGTATCATTGCATTGCATAACACATGATGCAACTGTGTCAGTACATGTGTACTGTCTACAGTTGATGTAGAGTTTAGTACAGTACACAGGTCAAGGGTCACATGATGGTGTACTCGTCTGTCATACAACATGTATGGTTGCGTGGTGGTGGTCCGAGGGCATGGTGGTGTCTGCAGTTTACATCCTAGAATGCAGCATGTGACACTGTGTCCTGCACATGGTTCATGTCTTTCGTGGGGGGACCGGTCAGTACATATAAGTGGTCTTTATGTATGTGGGTACACCACCTGGAGCGTTATGGCCCACATGTCTGGTTCTGAGGTATATGGTGGTAGTGCTAGGTTCTGAGGTATATGGTGGTAGTGCTATCGTGCACTACAGAGACATCAGCCAGGTGTTCATCACCGCACAGATGTCAGTACTCCCCATTGTTGGATCTACAGTGGCCAGCTGTGAATATGGACACTACACATCTAGCACTGGTTACCATAAGAAAACAATGCAGTTGTCCTGTAGGTGTATGGGAGTTAACCTGTGTTTAGGACATTTGCCTTGGAATGGCACTGTGTGGGCGGATGCGACTTGGGTAATATCCACACTCCCTTGTATCATGGATGCATGTGATATGTGACAAAGGCCTGCCTACTGTCAGCCATGTCATCCCAGAATGACAGCTGATTTGTAAAAGACCAGTGTCAAATATATGTAGAGCAGCGTTCTTGCTAACAATGACAACTACTAACACCAGAGCCCACTACAATGTGTTCTTTGCATCTACCTGTAATAGCATGGCCACTGTGGCCCTCCGTGTTTAGCATCAGAGTGCATCCCAGTCAGCCCTGTACTACTAAGAGTATGAGCATGCCCAGTATATCCTTGTGTAGATGGACACATAGTAGTGCATTCCAACCAGCCCTGTGCTACTAAGTGTGTGAGCATGCCCCCTGTGCTACTAAGTGTATGAGCATGCCCAGTATATCCTTGTGTAGATGGACACATAGTACATTTCGAAGAGCCCTGTGCTGCTAAATGTATGAGCATGCCCAGTATATCCTTGTGTAGATGGACACATAGTGCATTCTGAACAGCCCTGTGCTACTAAGTGTGTGAGCATGCCCAGTGACACCTTGTGTTGGTTATGTGCCTCTGTGTATGGGCATGGCCATTGTAACCCTGTATAGTGGTAGTAGTCGTCCATTCCACAGATGGGCATACTCCAGGTCAGGATGGATTCATACTTTAAACACACAGGTTCACAGGTATGTACATCTTAACTGCCAGCATCCCTGTTGATGTCCGCATTCCCAGACGGTCATAATGACAGCCTTGACATGTGTAGTCTGTGTGGCACGATTCGTATATATGTAGTATTGTAATAGTAATCTGTAAATAGGCAGGTGTTCCGTACCTGACACTGGCGTGTGTGTGTATGTCTGTCCCCGTTTGCCGGTGGACTCTAAATTGCTTTTAGACTGGCCACACTCCATACATTTCTTATACCCACTGTTAGCAAGGCCGATGATGTCACCCATCTACAAATACACCTCTGGGAATACTGTGTCCCAGTAATCTCGGTAGCGTGTTCTGTAACTGCATAATACTGTAGTGTAATAAAGTAGTTAGGTCAGTGTTTTACTCCCACACTTGCCATGTGTGTGTCTCCCTGTTTGCCAGAGGACTGAGTAATACCTTTATACTGCTCACACTCCATACATTTCTTATACCCACCGTTAACAAGGCCGATGATGTCACCCATCTACAAATACACCTCTAGGAGTCCTGTGTCTCAATAGACTCAGTAGCACATTCTGTAACTGCATAATGCTGTAGTATAAAACAGTAGTTAGGTCGGTGTTCTAGTCCCACATTTGCTGCGTGTGTGTGTGTCTCCCTGAGGACTGAGTAATACCTTTATACTGCTCACACTCCATACATTTCTCATACCCACCATTAGCAAGGCTGAAGATGTCACCCATCTACAAATACACCTCTGGGAGTGATGTGTCCCAGTAATCTCGGTAGCTCGTTCTGTAACTGCGTAATGCTGTAGGGTAATAACGTAATTAGGTCGGTGTTCAAGTCCCACACTTGCCGTGTGTGTGTCTCCCATTTGCCTGAGGACTGAGTAATACCTTTATACTGCTCACACTGCATACATTTCTTATACCCACCGTTAGCAAAGCCGATGATGTCACCCATCTAAAAATACACCTCTGGAAGTGCTGTGTTCCAGTAATCTCGGTAGCACATTCTGTAACTGTGTAATGCTGTAGTGTAATAAAGTAGTTAGGTCAGTGCTCTAGTCCCACACTTGCTGGGTGGGTGTGTCTCCCCTTTTGCCTGAGAACTGAGTAATATCTTTATACTGCTCACACTCCATACATTTCTTATACCCACCGTTAGCAAGGCCGATGATGTCACCCATCTACAAATACACCTCTGGGAGTGCTGTGTCCCAGTAATCTCTGTAGTGCATTCTGTAACTGTGTAATGCTGTAGTATAGTAAAGTAGTTAGATCAGTGTTCTAGTCCCACACTTGCTGTGTGTGTGTGTTTGTCTGCGGACTGAGTAATACCTTTATACTGCTCACACTCCATACAGTTCTTATACCCACCGTTAGCAAGGCCGATGATGTCACCCATCTACAAATAAACCTCTGGGAGTGCTGTGTCCCAGTAATCTCGGTAGTGCGTTCTGTAACTGCGTAATGCGGTAGTGTAGTAAAGTAGTTAGGTCGGTGTTCTAATCCCAGACATGCCAAGTGTGTGTGTGTCTGCCTGCATGAGACAAGTACAGTGCTTTGTAGTGTTTGCTGTAGCACGTGCCCTAAACGAGTGTTGATGCAGTGTGATACGGTAGAGGTTTGTATACAGGACATGACAAGCGTGTGTTTGTCTGTCGGAGCCTGTGTAGAGGTGGCCGTGATTGTCTTACCATTGGACATTTTTGGGAGCGGGTTTTGTAGTTTTCCTATATAGTATCCATCTTATGACACATTGGCCACCTCACAAGGAGTACAGCTGTCAGTCAGCCATGGCACTGTGTTGGCAAGCCATACCCATACATCTGGCAAAAGGGCTGGTGAACTAAGTATGCAGCCCTACTAGTACCCAGTATATGTCCCGCACCCATGTGCCATGCACATACAACCTTGCCTAGGATATCCCACTATGTTGCTAGTAACATGCACATTGAGGACAGATAGTAGGCATGGTGTGACCGCAGTGGCCTGCAGAGGACATGGCACCCTGTACAGTGGTACAATTGGCACATATATGCGGACATTGTGCCTTCACTATGTTCCACACTGAATGGCTGCAACATATGTGGTGCCATCATATGTGATCCACTAAGGCCAGACAATGCTGTACACATGTGCCCTGTATGGACCCATGCCACTGACACCATGGAATACCTGTCCATTCTATACATGCAGGTGCAGGGCCGACCTGCTCACTGTAAGCAGGTTTCGCCACACCAGGCCAGTATTGGCATATCGGGGTATAACAGGCTGTGTACACTACATGTGTCTGCCAAACCAGGTACACCTGTACATGTCACTGTACAGTATTGTGGGACATGCACATCCCAGGCAATGTCCATGTGAAGGACTATCAAACACAGACATGGCATGCATTGCAAAGCTATGGCCCTACACATTGGTAACCAGGATGTCAGGCCAGATATTGCAGTACCCATCTGTGTGGGACATTGCAGACACTACACCCCTGCACTGCACACCATTGTCGGGTGACGCAATGGCAAGGATTACCCTCACCCAGCCTTGTACAGCCATCTTGCACAGCCAAACACTACACACCCATGGAGCAATGCATACCTGCATGACAGTACTGGCACCCTGTGTCTGCATGTGGGTTGTGATGCTCCCAACCACAGTCACTCCCAGTATAAACCTCGTTGGCATACCAACAGTTGTCAAGCACTTTCACATGGCCTAGCCCATTGAACCTCCAGATATCCCCTGTGGTGCATGTGGTCCTGTGCATTACTGCAGTGTGGCAAACTAAGTAGTTACATTGTGTATTTGCCGCCCTGGCAAAGGTGTCAATGCATGTCCATTAGAGTGTGGTTGTGGTGACAATGGCATCCGTTCACATGGACTGACATGTGTGCCACACCT
This sequence comes from Protopterus annectens, assembly GCF_019279795.1. Lineage (NCBI taxonomy): Eukaryota > Metazoa > Chordata > Ceratodontiformes > Protopteridae > Protopterus > Protopterus annectens. The sequence goes on along the minus strand of NC_056743.1, from coordinate 1,495,512,659 downwards.
AATGTATGTCTACTATATCTGTTGCAGATGGCACTCACTCACCTACACACATGTTCTTACAGCACTGCAACATGCCACCTCTGTGGCACATGTAGTAACATCATGCACATGTAATAGTAATGAGTAGTCAGGGGTTTGACCCTGTACTATTCAGCATGTGGCAGATTATGGTGAAGTCTCCAAGCCCTTCCCTGGTGTACATTGCCTGTCCCACACACACACACTCTGGTGGATGTGAAGGTGTACACCTGCACAGCAGCAGCATGTGTATTGTAACAGATGGAAATGGTCAGGTGATGGCCTCTGCACCTATTGCAGTCCTCCTCTAGCTGACTGCATGTGGTACAGCTGTGATGGTGTTCCAATAGCCATCCTCATGATAAACACAGTACACTATCTAGGGAAACATGTTATTATCTGGCCATGACAGTCGCTGTGAGTGGTACCTGGATGTGATGTTCTGACACGACATCGCAGATGATATCTGGATGTACCTCAATCATTTTCAACAGTGGGAAATAGCCTAATGACAGGAGGGTGATGTGCCACACAACTACAGCATGTAAGTGTAGCTATGCTGCATTGAGACTACTGCCTGTTTAACATGTGTGTGGTAATGGCTATTCTGCATGTTAAAATACTGACATGACAGTACTCTGTTCATGAGGGAACCCCATCTGCAGAGCCATCTGTGAACAGGTCAGTGTGAACAACCATTTGTTTCCTGTGTTACATACTGAACACACTTCTGTGTACAGCAGAAGCATGGTGTGGGGATTGCAGACAGTACATGATGATAGGGATGTGTTACTGCCATTGCATTCCGGACTGGACATGTGTCACATGAGACAGTGGTATGATTGACACTGTGTGGGATTCCCAGTGACAAGCCAATGATGGGCAACTGTACATAGCTGCGATCACACGTCTACTACACATTGTACAGTTGCCATGCTGTATATATGCATGTGTTGTGCTCCCTCTGCAAATGTATACAATCTGTTGGGTTGCTGGTGATATCTATGCATACTGTCGTAGGTAATCCTGTATGCTGTTGTCTATCACTAAGCCATATGTGGGTTTAAAATGAACACCATAGGCCAAATGGGTTGGTAGGTCCTGGCAGATCCTCCTGTCCCACTTCAGCTGACCATGGCACCGGGCACTAGCATAACTGGGGCCCAGCCATTAAATTCAACCTCTGTTGGCTCTGCACCACCTTCTGGTGGCTCCACCACTGAGGATGGAGCATGTGCCCCTTGGAAGCGGGAACAGACAGGTACATATCTGCTGTTGTGTGTTCCTGGACATGTTTCGTAGGTGGCTCCCTAAGGGGTTACGAAGCCAGATATGCCAGTTCAAGGGCAGAGTGTCACATTTACAGGGTGATGCTGCCTCTCCTGGACAGCCCCCAGCACTGCCTCCTTTGCGGCTGTGTAGGTGCAGTGGCAGTTGCCCATGGCTGGAGACCTCCATCCCACTGTTCCCATGGGCTTTTGAATGCCGAAGACCCATCCCCATCCAGGGTGCCCCCCCCATGTGTCATATACCAACCATGTATGCTGTCATTTCTGTGCTCCTACCTATCCTCCATGGCCATACCTACACTCCTTCCCCAACATCTGACCCTCACCTACAGACACATAAGGCCATTCGGCTCCTAGGACACCATCTGCCCTATACATAGCTGTCCATTACACACACGTGCCCACTGGACACATGAAACCCTTGTAATATGCATCATAACATACTACTGTTATCCTCACCACTGTCCCTCAGGCGCATGGTCCTGGTATGCACATCACTCCTACATGGTTCAGGTACACATGAGGAGGATGACCCCATTGTACACAAAACACTACCGGTCCCTCTATGGTTACCCCATTTACCTTTATCATGATGATGATGTTGCACATTGCAGGAGTACTGTTCACACATAATGATTGGACAGGTACTGTTGTGTTAATGTACATTACATGCACAGAGTGATGTATACGGCCAATGTACAACTATTGTCTGTCTGAGGGAGTCTTGTGATCACATAGAGCAACACCACTACATAATACAGGTGTCGCTGGTGTTTCCCGTTTCATTTGTTTGTAATGCTTTCTTGCCATATGGCATGTCCCTGATACATCTCTCTCTCTCTCTATCTCTCTCTCTATATATATATATGTGTGTACCTATATGCTGGACATAAACACTCACATGTACTTCTACATGATGGGATACATTCCTATACTGTTGAATGACCGAGCAGTATGATATCCTCTGGTTACAGCCTCTTACACTCGATTAGCCTCTGCATTGCTTAACCAATGCAATACTCACATACTGGTAGCCAAACACGCTTACACCCGCTTGTTCCTGCACTTGCTAATGCACCGGCATTAGTGCTTGCACCTGTCACTCACACCCCTGAGTGTGAGCGAGGACCACAATATTACCTTGTGATGCCTATTACATCGTACTACATGACTCCAGTATCGGGATTGGCCACCCATTAGGCAACGGCATCGCGTTAGGCTGTACGGAATCTGCAGCCTGTCCAGTGACACAATCATATTTGTGTGTACCTCAAACAATGTGCTCCCACCTTGTGATGCCTATTACATCGGAATACATGAATACAGTATCAGAAACGGCTGCCTATTAGGCGATGGCATGGCATTAGTCTATACAGAATCAGTGGCCTGTCTGGAGATTCATCCATATTCGTGTGTTCCTCTTAGGCATACCTTGTGATGCCTATCACATTGGACTACATGACTACAGTCATAGCCGGCCTTAGGCATAGGCCAACTAAGCAGCCGCCTAGGGCACCGCTTTAGTGGGTGCACTTTACCAGTATTTATTTGGCGTAGGTAGACCAGGATGGGGGTACTGAGTGGTGTGGTGGTGGGTGCCATTGTGCCCTCTGCCTAGGGCACCAGTTGACCTAAGGCCACTCCTGACTACAGTATCGGGAATGGCTACCCAATAGGTGACCACATGGCATTCGAATGTACAGAAACAACGGCCTGTCCGGTGAATCATTCATAATTGTGTGTTCCTCTTACAATCTGCTCCCACCTTGTAATGCCTATCACATCGGACTACATGACTACAGTATGGGAATGGCTGCCCATTAGGTGACGGCATGGCGTTCGACTGTACGGAATCAGCGGCCTGTCCAGTGAATTAATCATATTTGTGTGTTCCGCATACACTCTGCTCCCATCTGGCTGATACATGGGAACCGAGACCCTGCATTACAAATGAGTAGTTGGGTTGTGGTAGCCACATCCATCGGACGGGTCATGCTACCGCATACCTATTATAGGTTTTCCACCTTCTCAATTGGCCAAGGTAGGACTTTAGGGTTACCACCTGTCCCACTTTGCGAGGGACAGTGTGAAAATAATCAAGACATAGCACATGTCCAGATTACAGGACATTATTATATTCTACGTTTCATTAATAATTGCATACAACAGTTATTTTATATATGACACTTCTATATGTTATGTGAAGTAGCATAAGCAATTCAAATGCAACTAGATTAAGCTTTTATTTGTGCAAATAAGTGTAATCCTGTACTATGCATGGCTGTAGGTATGTTTAGTCCTGGAATGTCTGACATTTCTACAGAATATGTCCCACTCTGGCCATTTGGAAAGGTGGCAACCCTATAGGACCTGTATGTACAGACATCAGACTTTGCAGGGCAACACACCCACAGCCAGTAGAAAGGGGTGTACTTCACTGTTTTGCCTAAATAAAAGGTTACTCTTGTAGCATTATAGTTGCTTATACTGTTACCTATAACATTTAGGTGTTTCAGAGGAACATAATTGTTTTATGCTACTACTACAGACAATATAGGTAGTCTTTGCCCTAAATCACAGGACATTTGCCTTAATTACAGTTATTATGCAGGACACAACTGCCCACAGGGGAGTGTCCCTCACAAAGGTGGACAGGTGGTAACCCCAAACCTTTTATTCTATCAATCTTCTAAGGTAGTTGGTGGAACATGCACTTTCTCTCACTATCAGACCTCTCATACGAATGGGGAAGAATAAACACTGAATCAGGGACACTGCATAACGACCTCAGGGACACATTTAGAAGGTTGGTGCTATTAACCTGACACATTGATGGACACAGAGCACATATGTATTCATACACATTGTCTGAGGTGCATGCAGTTTATGACTCTTACATGTTGTCATTATTCATTATGTGTATTCCGCCACCTTTCCTCCTAATATCACTAGTTCTAGGATGGTTTAGTTGAGACTGTGTTAAGATTCTGATTCATAATCACGGACGTCCCTGGTAATCTGGGACAGTTCAATGATATGGTCTCGATGTATTCCCCCAATGGTTTAGGGACTGTCCAGTAGATGTGCTCTTATAGTTTGGGAGGTATGGGCATCTGCTATACCCACATCAGAATATTACTTACACCCACGGGGTGGTCCTAATATGTTTCTGCCAGCCAACACCTGCACACCTAGCCCCATAATCACATACCCATAGTTCCCCCACCTACCACTACTCTACAGCACTCATCCTTACTGTGGGTACAGGTGGACGCAGGTGGGATATGAACACATGCCTACACACTGCCCACTCTCCCCATGTCGGGACACATGTCATACATTGTGTCAACGCATGTGTTATCAGGCTTGCACAACCTACTGTTCCGTGTACAGCTGCATCCTGGTCATAATGGTGTTCCCCCATTGGTTAAATGTACCAAATTTTTGGTGTCCTGCAAGGGATGTCGCTGTCCATGTTTAAAGTGTAGACCTTGTAGATCTCTCCCACTGGTAGTTTCCTGTCGGTGGTCTGGGAACTAGTGTTGTATTTACCTTTATTGCGTGTCTGTATGTCTCACCAGCCTAGCTGGGGTGGGTGATAAGTAGACATTTGTTGAGTGGACCTCCCACCAACGTATGCTCGGTCTAAACATGTTACCCGTAACTGCTGTAACATAACCTAGGCATATACATGTGTATATTTACTGTAACATATATATATATATCTATTTACATTAATATATACAGACATATCTGCATATGTATTCATACATGTATATTCATATCTTGCTGTTATATATATATATATATATATATATATATGTGTGTGTGTGTGTGTGTGTGTGTGTGTGTGTGTGTGTGTGTGTGTGTATATATATATATATATATATATATATATATATATATATATATATATGATTATATATATGTACATCAGTGTGTCAATATATTCCCCGCTCATATGCACTTACACATGCATAATGGTGTTTATAAGCTTCACCAGCATACTAGTGCCTTATTCATTATAACGCCGACACACTCCAGTTATCTTGTAATTGGTATGTAGCACGTTATACAGCGGACAGATGTCGCTATATGTTCATGTAGGGATTACCGATGGTAATTGGAATGTGATAGTGTGATTCGACCCATCCCTCTTCTGCACAGCCTATTATTCCATGTACTGTCAATGTTTGTATGGGCACATTCCTATTATTTATGTCAACAAATGGAATGCATGTGTTACAGAATTTGTACTTCAACATATATTGTTGTCTGCATGTGAGTATGCATATATACCTATTACGACCTAGCTGACCTCCATGGGGCTGTCCATTAGAACTGGCCCATCCAACCCTGGCACACCTGGATCCATAATTGCATACCCATAGTTCCCCCACTTGCCACTACTCTACAGCACTCATCCTTACTGTGGACGCAGGTGGATGCAGGTGGGATATGAACACACCCCTACACACTGCCTACTCTCCCCGTGTCAGGACACATGTCATACATTGTGTCATTCCATGTATTACCAGGCTTGCACAACCTACTGTTCCGTGTACAGCTACATCCTGGTCTTAACTGTGGTACTCCCATCAACTGAAGGCACCATATTTTTGGTGTCCTGCAAGGGACATCACTGTCCATGTTTAAAGTGTAGACCTTGTAGATCTCTCCCACTGGTAGTTTCCTGACGGTGGTCTGGGAACCAGTGTTGTATTTGCCTTTATTGCGTGTCTGTATGTCTCACTGGCCTAGCTGAGAGGGGTGGTAAGTAGATGTTTGTTGAGTGGACCTCCCACCAACATATGCCCGGTCTAAACATGTTACCCGTAACTGCTGTAACATAACCTAGGTATATACATGTGTATTTCACTGTAAAATATATATATATATATATATATATATATATATATATATATATATATATATATATATTTACATTAATATATACAGACATATCTGCATATGTATTCATACATGTATATTCATATCTTGCAGATTTATATATATATATATATATATATATATATATATATATATATATATATATATATATATATATATATATATATATATATATATATACATCAGTATGTCAATACATTCCTTGTTCATACGCACTTACACATGCGTAATGATATTTATAAGCTTCACCTGCATACTAGTGCCTTATTCATTATAACACCGACACACTCCAGTTATCTTGTAATCGGTATGTAGCACGTTATACAGTGGACAGATGTCACTATATGTTCATGTAGGGATTACCGATGGTAATTGGAATGTGATAGTGTGATTCGACCTGTCCCTCTTCTGCACAGCCTATTATTCCATGTACTGTCGATGTTTGTATGGACACATTCCTATTATTTATGTCAACAAATGGAATGCATGTGTTACAGAATTTGTACATCAACATATGTTGTTGTTTGCATGTGAGTATGCATATATACCTATTACGACCTAGCTGACATCCACGGGGCAGTCCATTAGAACCGGCCCATCCAACCCTGGCATGCCTGGATCCATAATTGCATACCCATAGTTCCTCCACCCCACCCATGTTAAATTTACAGGCGTAACATCCATTATCCACTTGTTATCGCAGCCATGACACACCTTTACACATTTCCCTCTCCAGAGCTTTTGGGGCCCTACACACATTCTGTCCCACCTCGTGTATTCACAGGGTCTCCCGCCATGTATATTTGCACATACGTGCCTTTCCTGGTGTTATTGGCCATTTGCACTTTCCAATTTTTCAAGGTCCCAGCATGCCATACATACCACCTGTGTGTAAAGTAGACCTAGCATTTCAACGATGTTACTCCCAGTGGTAATACCCTGCCTGTGGTGTGAGTAGTGGTGCTCTGCTCACTCCTGGGCAGCTTTTTATGACATATGCTGAAAGCACTTTATAATACCAACATTGCTTTTGATTCCCTTCACATCCCTTGTGTATGCTTTACTGTTACAACGTCCATTCTGGATATATAAATATATATATATATATATATATATATATATATATATATATATATATATATATATATATATATATATATATATATTTCTCATGTATGTAGATATATATCTATACACACATATATGTTTGTGTGTGTGTGTATATATATATATATATATATATATATATGTGTGTGTGTGTGTGTGTGTGTGTGTGTGTATATATATATATATATATATATATATATATATATATATATATATATTACATCTGTACATACAAACATACATTTCCTATGCTGGGAGCTGCTTACACCCACGCAGGTGCACTCGCCTATGCTTACTGTGCATTACATATGTTTACTGTCGCTTATTTATGCTTATTTGTGCCTTATACATTATGACAATACCACTTTGATTGAAAGGAACTGGTTAACAGTCCCATGCGATACACACATTCACCTTTACATGTTTAAATGTCGGCTTTACAGCAGAGCAACATTAATTCCACAAGGAAAATGATATGTGCTATTGTCGACCTTGAACCGTGAATGCCTTTTCATTAGGCGGATGCTCTAACCACTACACTATTGGTGTTCTGCCTCATTTATATGTATACCCATGGTGCATAGTTACCCGAACACACGCCTCATCACTTCACTTACACAGCAGGCATCCATTTACCTGTTGGGAAAAATGCACTACTACACATGCGTCATTCCCTACTCCCTACTGCTCTGGACTCGTGCAGCATGTTGACTCACTCCGAGGATATTCAGACCTCTACAGCCTATAGTCCTGGCACATACATGTGTTCCATTGTCAGGGTGTTCATATGGTCTTCCAGGATTGTCCTGTACCTAGTTGAAAGTCAGACTTAGCAAGGGGAGAGTGTTCGTTCCACTTTTAGCGTTCTACCTGTGGTTGGGGATGCAGAGGTTTGCTCACCGATGGCCATGCTGATATATAACAGCACTAACTATTATGGAGTTTTCCTATATTGTGACCATGTTCATTCTTCATATCTACATATATTTATATATATATATATATATATATATATATATATATATATATATATATATATGTGTGTGTGTGTGTGTGTGTGTGTGTGTGTATATCAGTCTGTACATATACATGCATATACACCTACATGCTCATTTACATTCCCATACTGATGAATCACCGCCACCTACCGTCGTGCATACATGCTTGCATACCCTCTTATGTCTCGGGTTGCCACCTTTTCATATGGCCAAAAGCGGAGCATTTTCGGGACAGACATCAGACTTTACAGGCCCACATATACCCACGGTCAGTACAAAGGTTAGAACTTTACTTATTTCCCTAAATGAACGCTTATTCTTGTAGCAGTTTGTTTGCTTCACCTGTTTCTTGTAACTTTGAGTAGTTTACATAAATAACTGTTTTATGCAACTGTTACATGATATATGGGACATATTTCCTACTATCACAGGACATTTGCCATTGCATTATACTTGGTCTGGACACAGCTAACAAAAAAGGGACTGTCCTTCACAAGGCGGGGCAGGTGGTAACCCTACTTACATCTGCTTTACAGTGCCTTAAGCACCCTATATCCGACTGCCACTATGCGAATGTGTAAGGTATATATTCTCGATAATGCACGTGGGGAGATGTGCATCATGGTCAGGTGTTTAATCCTGGGTCGTAGGTTCTGCAGGACTGGCTAGAGGCTGAGCAGTCTTGTGGACAGCTACTGCTCATACAACTTGCGTCCGGATGTATACAGGACTGGACATCGTGTCGTGACACCAAGTCTAATGTTTAGAACAGATACATATCCCATGAAGGATATCCAAAAATTGTGGGGAACGATGACCATCTTTGCTTTATGGCTGTAAGATAGGGTTATACATGCAAGGGATACATAGTTTGCAATCCTGAGAATGCCTAGGATGAGACTGCCTACTAGATATGGGTAGGGGTCACTATGTGTAGATATGGCCATGCCTGTCTAGCAGCCTGAGTATGGCTGGATTTGGTGGACGTTCAGGAAGGGGTGGTGGTGTGCTGTGAAGGGGATGATGGGTATTCAATTATGTATCCAGGTGTGTTGGGGTTAGATGTCTCAGTTCAGGCCAGACCATTATGTGGATATGTGCCGGTAACGTTTCTGTACATGTGTATTGCACAGTTTAATGTTCACATGTTTGTGGGATTGTATTGCGGATGTGTGTATTTGTTTTTTGTTTATCTTCCTGATTCACACACTGCTCCCTCGTAGACCTCCAGTTCACCTATTGTGCATTCAACCCAGTCTCCCACTGGCGATATATTACATTACCTGTCACCCCCCCACCCCCATATTCCACAATCAACATTCATCCCTTCTCTAGTTGTTGGCCCATGACACAGTCAACAAAACACATTGCATACACTACATATCTCTGGGACCAATATGGTTGTGAGGTCTACACTAACATTTCAGATCAACCACATGCTGTACATCATGCACATAGGTACTCGCAAATACTTATCTTTCATGACATGGTAGGTAGACTCAGGTAATACCCGTTCATCTATGGGCAAGGACGTCTTGGACTGTGAATGGGCAGATATTGGGCGAATGCTCTGACCATTGGTAGGGTTGCCACCTTTTCATATGACCTGGATGGGACATTTTCATGGCACACATCTGAGTTTACAGGCCAACACATACCCACGGTCATTACAAAGGATAGTACTTTAGTTTCATGCCTACATATAAGCTTTTATTGTTGTAGTGGTGTAGTTGCTTATTCTGTTTCATTTACTTGCTTATTCTGTTTCTTGTAACATATAGGTATTTTATATATGGACATACGTACTGTATGGGACTATTTCATAACATATGGGACATAATTATGTCCTACTATCGCAGGACATTTCACATTTATTATGAATTTGGTATGGACACACCTGCCTAGAGGGGGACTGTCCCTCACAATGTGGGACAGGTGGTAACCCAAACCATTGGGCTAGGCTTGGCAATTGGCAGCACGCTAACACGATGCATTTCGCTTCCACTTGGTATAACTAGTGACACTACAATGGAATACGAGCACGGGGTTTTAAATATCTTTGTTCGAGGGACGGGGACTTTGTGTTTACTTCTTATTGTGGTGTTTGCAAGTTGTCTTGTATGCTTTGCATACATTTCAGTATCCACGGACATTGACAGGATTGATTACTATTGAAGGCAGGCTGTACTAGTCAGCATTTTAGGTTGCGCATATGCAGCCAACATGATCATGCCTCCGTGCAGGGCTTGGACACACCCCCTGCACTCATACACGTTTCCTATGCACATGGCCATTACGGAAGTTTGCCTTCATTGATATGCATGTGGTGCTGCTGCACCATCTCTACGCCACACGGTCGGTGCAAGGCTAACGCCGTCCTTGCGCCGAGCTTCATGAATCCCGGGGAATGTTTTAACCTACCTTTTATTTGGTACAGCAGTCCACACCTTTTGTCATTACTACTGCCTACTCTGTTTACCTAAGCTGCTTAATCTTATCTGATCTTTAAATTCAAATTTGCTCTTCCTTTCTTCTGAGGAAAAGTAATGAAGATGTACATGACACACTGCCTGCCATACCCTACTCTGTGTTTTAGTCTAACACAGCGCATTGCAAATGAAAGCTACTATACCTCTTCCTAACAATTCTAATGCTGTATATAATGCACAGATAATATAACCTAAACTACTACCTGTATCATTATTGTATCTCAGCTCGGCTTTGTTAATTGAACTTTATTTATTGGAGCTTTTCTCCCTGGGCCACTGCTGAAAATGGGCTTGCTGTCCAGCTGAACAGTCCTGGTTGATAACTGTAAAATAAATAAATAAACTTGTTACTCAAATACACTGCAGTCATGTCTACCAAATCCCCTACACAAGCATAATGGCAGTGCAATGATGTTTGAGATCGAAAGTGAAAAAAATTATAGCCAGCTTTTTACTCTTACATTGCAGCCCCCAACCCCCCCCCACACACACACACACACACACACACACAAGTCTAAGCTCTAGCAATGCTAGTTTTACACTAATTTCAGCAAATGGTAGTACATTATGCACACTGGTACTGCCACACCAGATCAGTGACTGTTATATGGCAGTCATCAGAAGTAATGCATACCTGTTAACTGATTTCAAAAAAATCTCCTTGATTTTGCTTTATATTTTTTGCCTTGTCCCTCATAAAAATTTTGATTTGCTGGGAAATCATTCTAGATTACAGACAGTCAGTAATGCCAGATACTAGAGTTTCATGCATCTTATTGTCCAAAATAATGCATGTTAATACATAATGTGGTACTCTATTAACTTTTTAATTAAATTAAAGTAATATTTCAAGTGTGTTCCTGATATTGATAATTTATTCTGGCATTAGTTTTGGCTTTGCTCAGAATTCTTGAGCAAAGAAGTTGAGAATTACAGTATCTGGTGTCCTACCAATTTTATAAAATTCCCTGTAAGAAAAAAAAAGTACTTTTGTTATTACCCACTTGGTTTATTAAGGGCACACTGTTGCTGTACTAGCTTTTGTCGGTTTGAGAAACATTTAACAAAATATCAAAATAAGGTATCTTGCTGTGGATGTGGACTTCCCAGGACCAACGGTTCGCTGATTCCTAAAACCAGTTGTGTCCTTACATCTTAATAGACTAGCAGTCTATTAAGATGTAAGGACACAGCTGGTTTTAGGAATCAGTAGAGTAGCAGGATTTCCTTTTCATGGTAGGGGGCAAGAACTACCCCTCCTCACCTGCTCCAGAGCTTAATTACTTCAGATTCACCACTTTGAGTCTCTTTTGATTTAGAGAAAGATCAGCATTGACCTCTCCCAGTGAAACAGAGAGTCAGCAAAGTGTATTTCTGTGGTTTGAGATGGATCCCAGATATTCAAGTTCATGCCCTCTCTCTCTCTCTCTCTACCCCCCTCTCCTTCTCTCTCTCTCTCTCTCTCTCTCTCCCTCTCTCTCTCTCTCTCTCTCTCTCTCTCTCTCTCTCTCTCTCTCTCTCTCCTCTCTCCTCCTAAGTACATCAGAGTTTCCCTTTTACTATTCTCCATCTACTATAAAATGCTAATGCTGTTTTTGCACCAACCACTTCCATTAGTAAGATGTCTTGGAGCTAACTTCTTTTCTCAAACTGTTTGGCATGAAGCACATGAAAATATGCACAGATCACTGTACAACTTTAGGAAAAGGCAGGTGAGAAGTAAGTGTTAATTACTGGCAGGAAGGCCAGAACATGACAGTATCTAAAACCTACAGCAAAATTGTCTCTTGGGGTACATTCAATGACTGTATTCAGTGTATTCCAGGCAGGCTACTGATAATAATGAAAAGAGACATCCCATTCATATCTTTACTTTGTTTTCTTAATGTATTGTTTCAGCATATTTTTTTCAGCATATTATATATATATATATATATATATATATATATATATATATATATATATATATATATATATATATATATGGGTCTACTTTCTTTGATAGAAATACCATTATTTCGAACAAAGAAAGTACTACCTTACTTTCGCGAAAGTGCACTTCACTGAAAGTGCGCTTTCGTGAATTCCGGTTCAGCGAACCAGCAAGCTAAGTAAAACAGAACACTACAGTGGGGATAAGGGAATATACCTGTTTCCCTACTGTAGTGCGATCTCTGAGTTAGTATATTTAATGTAGCGGGAGTGTGGGGTGCAGGAGGCGAAGTTTAAATTGTTATTTTTTTATTCTAATTGCCGGTTCACTGTACCAGAATTTGCAAAAGTGCACTTTTGTTGAAGTGCACTTTTGCAAAAGTAAGGTTGTACTTTCTTTGTTCGAAATAATGGTATTTTGGTCAAAGAAAGTAGACCCATATATGTATGTATATCTATATCTATATCTATATCGATATATATATATATATATATATATATATATATATATATATATATATATATATATATATAAACTGCTAATAAGTGTCTGTGAAAATCAGACAAAAATTATTAGTATTACTTCTCAAAGAACACCGTAGGGCAGTCTAAACCATGTTATCTGGTATGAGATGCCCTCACATGACCAAATCAACAGCTTGACAGTTATTTAATACATTTATGGCTAATAGGCTGGGTGAATGTAACACATTTTTTAACAAGCTGATCACCAATTATATGCTGACTATGTCTTACACCAGAGCTGAAACCATGTTTGATCATACAGTATCTTCTCACCACATGTTGACAGCGTTTGGATCATAGAAGTGCACAGACTGACAGGCAACATTTCTGACAAGGACTTTTTGCATTTTCATTTCATTTGGCAGTTCCAGGTTTAAAGAACACTGTATGTTTTTTTTTCTTTTCTAAGACATTTTTCCCTGCAGCTAACCATCAGCTGACACTGACACTGGTGGCTGTTCCTCATCCACTACATCTACCAGACACACTCATATGACCCTAGACTTACTAGCCCATGCTCTGGGCCAGTGAGGAGATCAAGGTGTCGCAATGCAGTGCTATACCATACTGCTGCCATGGATGGGGGTTGCTTTAGCCCACCTCCAATGCAACTTAGTCAATATCCCCATTCTATTCCCACTTAAGACACATACTCCCAACTTCCAGCAGGAATCTAATATAAACAGCATGCAGGTACATACCCTCCCCTTCTGATAAGTGAGCCTGTAATCAAACTCTGGTGGGAGTAATGAAGTTGTTATTAGTGGAAAATTTGCTGAGCCTGGGTTGGAGAGCTGAATGTTTATGACAATAGAAGTAATGCTGGAGGTGTTTTAAAGTCTTGGAGAGTGTTTATGTTCACAATTTGGTACTTGTTGGAGGAATTGTTATTACTGAATATGCCATCTATTAAACTGTTTCCTGAAGAATTCCTAAGGTTGAGCTATGGAGGTTTGTATATTATAGCGAAGGTATGAATATTATACTATTTTTCTTTCAAATTTGCGTCACTGTCTTAGAGAAAGAAAAGACTGGTTGCCTTGAGTGTTTTTGGATTCTTTCAGTGGGACCAGGTATTACTGCATCCCTTTAGGAGCTTCTTTACTGTAAAGTTTAACCTGTAAAAGTGGTGCCCTTTTAGGTATTTCCTGGTTAATCATAAGTGTGTAGTGAGGATATCTTTAATAAGGCAGTTGTTACAATAGTAATGCCATGGTAAAGACTGGACCAATCCAGGTTGTTTAGAATAAAGATTACATCATCTCCCTTAGATTCAGAAATGTATTTATTTATTTATTTTTGGTTCCCTGTGTATGCCTGTCCTGCAGTGCCCCACGTCTATGCTAAGTCTACCAGCCATTCTGCAACCCCTAACTTCCTCCTGTGGTGCTGTTTTTTTTTTTTTTTTTTTTTATGCCTGACTCACTTTTTCCCTTCCCTGCCCCAAGCTATTTGGCCATAGCTGAGGGAAACTTTACTCTTTGGACCAAGCCTCCCCTTAGGGAGCCCCGATCAATGAATGCCCTCCCCCCAGGACAGACACACCCATCTCTCCCTACCACTCCATCAGTCACCTGAGCCACTGATCAAACCTGCGTCAGCTAAGATGAAGTTAGGGCTTTATCCCTGTATACCACCAAGCCAGCTCATAATATATCTTGTTTTTATTATAAAGGGTATCGGTGATTTAAAGGCTTTGCTGCCCTGGACTGGTATATGAGTAAGGATGTTAGGAAGGCATGAGGGCTGTTGCTGATGATAAAAAAGAATGTCTTGCTTGTGATGAGGTTAGATTTAGTTAAAGTGGCAATCACTTATGTCAGGCTAAATTGTAAGAGGAAGGTATTTACAGTATCTATCTATCATTAGCTGGTAGGAAGACTACAGTGAAGTTTCCCAGTATTATGATCTTATTGCTTCTGTTTGTATGATTCATTTTGCTAGTTACTTTGTTACTAAGTAGTTTAAGATGAGAGCTGAGATGAGAATCCAGTTTGAATCATTTTCAGCTGAGTGGGAGGGTTGCATCCTATGAGCATAGAAGTGATGTTTGGTTGTTTTCTATCTAGTAATGATAGCTCTAGCTGGCTTTTGTATCAACTGGTTTTCTGCATATTTCTATTTAACCACTTAGTCCAAATACCAGGAAACACATCTAGGAATATATGGAAAATATTGTTTAGAAATGCTTACAGTGGTGGATTTCATCCAGAAGTCACAAATAACTAGGATGTTACATTTCTTGCAGGTTATCCAGTTGTTCAATACAGTATATTATATTCATAATGTTTTGGTCATTTAAGGGGATAAGCATAATGCCCTTATTGACTGGATTAGTTCTGGTCTGGAGGTATGAGACTGTAGGTGAATGCTGAACTGGAGTTTGAAAGTCTGCTTGAAAGATCTTGTCAGAAAATGGGTAAGTTTGATAAAAGGTGTTGTTGGTGGGAGTATTTTGTGGTGTGATGACACCTGGAAGCTGTGAGAAACAGGCATGTGTGATATTCTCATTGTGGCTTGTGGGTCTGAGTAACTAAAGGTAGTTTGGAGGACAGAGAGGGCTTGCAGGTAATGGATGTGAGGGGCTGTTTGGGGTAGGCAGAGACAGGTTGCTACAGGAAAAATAAAGGATTTGGGTTAAGGCTTATATCCTATGACAGATTCAGGATCTTTGCTTGGAAGTGTTTACATAGGTATATTTATACCCCAAGTTGACTCCAAAGATTTTTTCTTCAGATAGATAGCAAATGCTGGAGGTATGATGGGGTAGAAAGAGATAATTGCAAACATATTTTTGCGAGTGTGATGAGCTGGCAGACTTTAAAAAATTCCTGCGGATTACTCTCGCAGAAATACTGGCTGAGCAAATTAGTATAACTAAAGAAATTATTTTTGTGAGCTATGATACAGAATCAGAATTGCCTAGACATAATAAGGCCTTGCTGTGTCTAATTATGGTGGCTGCCAGAAATACATTTACTAGAAAATGGAAATCAAAGTCTAAACCAACTGTATTAGAAGTAATCAATATAGTAACAGAGATAACTGGAAATGGGATCTTTACAAAAGGGTAGGTAAAATTTACATAGAAAAAATGGGAATTGTGGGAACAATTTATGCAGAATAATGTTTTAGAGGAGGAATTAAAAGAAGGCAGGATTTAAATGAGCTATGTAATATTTGACTGACAATGACTGGATAGATTATAAGTGATGTATAATGTTTGGGTTTGTTTTTATTTATATAAATGTATGATCACCTATGTCATAAGTAAATTACTATTTAATAAAGATGTTTATTGTTGAAAAAATGCACTTTAAGAACCGTAGAAGAAATAACTGCATTAAGCCAAGGGTGGGGAGGGGGCCAAAGCCATAGGTATGCTACCTGCTTCAAGGTGCATTTTTCTGATCCAGTGATAGCCTGAACAAAATCATGATTAAGGAAAGAAATTCAGTCTTACCCTTTGTTTATTCCAATGAAAATTAAGCTGTAGCCAAGGCTTAATGCCCAAAGCTGACAAAATAACAGGTTAAAATAAGATGAGAATACTAATGCCTGCAAGGCTACATAAATCATATTTGGAAATTGTACCCATTTCCCTTTGGGAAAAATGGATAGTCATCTTCATTGTATCTCTCCAGTGTTACATTAGAATGAAGATTAACAGCCACAGTTTCAAGTTGCTGATGTCATATATATATATATATATATATATATATATATATATATATATATATATAGATTCACTTCATATCACTGAAAGCTCAAAACACAGAAACGCAAAACACTGAAACCAAAACACTGAAACTCAAAACACTGAAAACACATATCATACATATACTGAGTTTAAACAACATAAATCATAGCACTTTCCACCAAGTGTAAGCAGGGGGGCAAGCCCCCATGCACCCCCCATGTGGGGCACCCCCACATCCCCTGCTACTTATATATATCAACTCCAAGATTGCACTTCACTACACTAAATGCAATCTTGGAGATGATATATTTAAGTAGCAGGGGGTATGGGGGGCGCAGCCCCCCTGCTTACACTTGGTGGAAAGTGCTATGATTTATGTTGTTTAAACTCAGTATATGTATGATATGTGTTTTTAGTATTTTGAGTTTCAGTGTTTTGAGTTTTCAGTGTTTTGAAATTTCAGTGTTTTGGTCTTCTATATTATGAAGTTTTCTCATTTTCAGTGTTTTGAGTTTTCAGTGTTATGAAGTGAATCCATATATATATATATATATATATATATATATATATATATATATATATATGTGTGTGGCATGCCTCCTCATCTCACCCCCAAAAGACACCCATCATCAGACTAAGATGAAACTGAAAATAAAACAATATAACATAACATTTAACCAACTGCTGACAGATATGTATAAACAACATGCTTCCTTCCCTTCTCCACAGAAAGATAGCCACCTATATATGCAACTGTTGCTTGATTGTGTGGAAAGTGAAAAAATAATGATCACAGTAATTTTTCTAAATTGTTACTAATAGACAGTACACTTTTCCTGTACAAGCTATAGTGACTCTCTGTGGGCACCTCTGAATTTTGTGAGAAAATTAAACAAATGATGACCACACCATCTGCAGCCCAGCTCATATAGTAAGTTATGCATGCCTCTGATGTTTTCGAGAAAAATTACAGAAATAATGACATTGTCCCCAGTCCCCCCAAATGCACACAAGCAAACATACACACATACACACACACACACACACACACACACACACACACACACACATACACTGCAGCTACCTTCTTTGCACACCTCTGAGTAGGGCTGGCTTTAAGGTAGGAGCAGTTTAGGGCAATGGTCACTACTAAGCCAGTGTATAAATCCAATTATACAACCATGTCTTTTGCAGGCTACCAGGCACCCAGAAGTTCTGAAAGTTTTGTTATTCTGTGATGCATTTTGTAACATCCCCTCTCTGGGACAGTAATCAAGGAGCCTGAATCCCACCACTGGCACTGGAGAGGTACTTTCACTTGTAACAAAAATAGATACACCCCTAGATTCACGAATCCTCCATGTAAAACTTAATAAGTCTTACTCGGAGGCTGCAGTTGAACGGTATGATGTCAGCGTGCCATGAATATTCATGAGGGCACACTGACTCAACCGTAAGTCTTACACGGACCGCGTAGGAAAGCAGGGGGCGTGTCCAACTGCCGAGCAGTCTAAATGTCGATGCCCCTGCAAGGGTTGGAAAAGTAAAATGAAAACACACAAGAGCGAGTCCGCTCAAATGTCCTTGCACCCAACACCACACTCCCTGACATTGTAAACCCCCATCACAGTTATAAAAAGTAAAACATTAATTTTATTTTTTTTAAATTCCTGAAATAGCTGCCCATATTTGCACGTGTGTGCACGGGTGTGCCCATTGCTTAGCTGCAGTTAGCAATTCAGACATGGAAGAGCATAAGAAAGAATGTTTATGCAAATCACACACAATAGCGTAATGGTAGAGCGTTCGCACAAAGAGGAGGCATTCACGGTTGGAGTTCCACCACTCCCCTTCTTATTTACGTTTTATATCAGTATATGAAATAATACCTGACATATATGATTAAAATATTAGTAAAAAGCAGTGAAATGGCTTATGTATCAGTGAAGAAAATATATATTTTTAAAGGATCCTGATATATAATTGCCTGCAGTTAAGCAGGGCTTTACCCAGCGCAATAGAGTTGCCCATAGTGAAATCGTACTTTACACAGTGCAATAGAGTTGCCCATAGTTAAATAGCGCTTTAACCAGAGCAATCTGTTTGCACGGACGTGCACGCTGCGCCAACCAGGGCACCGTAGGACAATGTGGAGCAACGTAGAGCAAAGTTGCTTAAACACAGCCACACCCCCTAGCCTGTCTGGACAGTATTAAAATAAAATGAATGACAAGGTTCGAACCCAGGACTCTGTGAACCATAATCAAAGTATTGAACCACTAAGCCATGACAGCTTAGGAGAAATAGCCACTGTTAACATACATATACTTAGAAATGGTAGATTAACCATTACTAAGCAGGTCTGCAGTCAGCCGAGAATTTTCAAAAATGGCCAATCACAAAAATGTGTGGAAAATGCGGCATATATAAGCCACATAGGCAGGAATACTCGCCATAACTGATTGTAGCTCGCATCTGCAGTTAGAATGGCTGGTGCTGGAGAGGGTGCATGCTTCCGAGCGCAACATTGGGGCATCGAGGAGTCGAAATACATGGTTTGGCTCCTTGTCCACCGTCATGAGTCAAGACTCCTGCAGGGCCAGTTCCAAGGGATGGAGTACAAGGCAGAGGCTTGGAACCAGTTGGCTCATGACCTCACCAGTGCCACAGGCATTCCTCGGACTGGTGAGCAGGTCCATCACCACCATGTAGACCTGAAGAGACAGAAGCAGGCCCGCCTGAGTAGGTAGCCATGGAATGCAGTATGTAAGAATTGATAATTGATTCTGTATAATGGATAGGTATGTCTCAATATCCCTTCATTTACTTCACAGCTGCAGGTGACCGTGTTGCGAATCAGCAAGCCTATGCAGATAGGCTGCTAAGGCTGTGCCACCAGGCATGTTAGTGATTATTCTGCATGTATTGTTATATAAAATAGGGGAGAGAGCATGAAAGAAAGTGTTGTAGTCCAATAATACAGCCATAAAATGCCCTGAATAAGTCCTCTGCATGTACTGTCATATAAAAAGGTCAGAGAGCCAGAAAAAAAGAGTGTAGCAACCCATTAAGAAAGGTAAAATATGTCCGGAATAATATCTCTGCAGGTACTGTCATATAAAATAAGTGAGCGAGCCTGAAAAAGACTGTTCTAACCTATTAATAAAGGTATAATATGTCTTGAATATGTATTCTATATGCACTGTTATATTAAATAAAGGAGCAAGCCTGTGGAAAAGTGTGTAATGTAATTAATAAAGGTATAAAACCCGGAGTGTGTCTGTGTCATATACTTTGAAATGTTGTTGTACCCTTGCATTATACAAATAGTACTGTTTTAATAAGTGCTGGCAACCCAGAGTTATGCAGTCCCATCTAAAGTGGGTAATGGAAGTGCTAGTAGCTGTGAAGCATATATACAGTCCTCAACAGTCACTTACTGGCTGGCATGCATAAGTAAATCTGGCACACATATAGCATGTTAATTTGTTCCCCAGAAATGTGAGTGTGCTTCAAGAAATGCAGGGTTCTGTACAAACTGAAGTGAAATGTCATGTGAAAACATCCAGATATGTAGATAAAGAAATATAAATGAAATCAAGAAATATGTAGCAGTAACATCTGCATCATGGACAGTTAGTATGTCAGATATAGGTCAGGCATATATTGAACTAGCCAAACCCATTACACAACCTAATGCATGTTGGCAAGTGTAATAATACATGTAGGGGACATACACTTGCAGTCACTAGGAATGTAGTGTAGACTAAAAGTACTTATAATATGTTAATTGAGGTTTCTTTCTACACCCTACTGTATGTGCATAAACAATGCAATTCCACACCTCAAAGGGTATGTCTAATCTCAAATATTTGTTGGGACATATGTCTTATTGTTCTATAAATATTTGCATTCACTTTGATGCATGTGGCCTGTTCAAACACCACAATCATAGTGGCCTGTTGCTGCCAATCATCCCTGCATGCTGTTGGAATATCCACTGTCATTTAATATATGCATGTGTTATGCTTGCTGTTCAACTGTTGGAACCTTGGTGTGTTGGGTTAAAGGGAATATTGCTGCATGCTGTTACAACTAATCTGGAATGCTGTTGTTTATGTTGTAATTAAACACACCTAATCACAGAACATATGGGAAGGCCGGTCCCAGCAGACCCACCTGTCCCTCCTCAGCTGGAGAATGCACCTGGCACCAGCAGGTCCAGTGCCCAGCCCAGGCTCCCCTCCTCCATTGGTCCTGTGCCAGCTTTAGGTGGAAGCACTGCAGGGGATGGGGCTCGTCCCCCCACGTGCAAGCATGGGTGGAGAAGGGCCACCTGTCACCCTTCGAAGGGTCCAGGCTGTGGTGCATAGGGAGATCCAGCGTTCAGCCGCTGATCCCCTACACCAGCTTGAGGCAAGAGTGACGTGTCTCACGGGTGGGCCTGCCCATCCTATGCAGCCCCCAGCACAGCCACCCTTGGGGCTGTGAAGGTGCAGTGGTGACTGCCCATGGGTGGGGATCTCAGTTCCACTGTTACCATCTATGGGCTCATGGGCTTGCGATTTCCAAACATCCGTCCCTGTCAGTTGTGTTCACCCACCATGTGTCATACATCGCCCCTGTATGCGTCTTGTTTGTCTTGTCTGTTAACCTCCCCAACCTACCCCCCCAAACATACCTACTTCCTCTACCTCACTTTCCACTCTCACCTGAAAAAAAAAAAAAAAGGGCAATCTGTACCCACAAAAAAATTACGCCCCATACATAGCTGCCTATTTCACACACATGTCCGCTGGACATGTAAACTGATACTTATAATTGGCAGTACAACAAACTTTGTTGTCCTCACCCCTCTCCCAGGGGTGGAAGGTTTCAAATATCACTCCAAACCTATTGCATATGCACAGCTGTTGCTGGTAAAGAAATGGGCAGCTATGGACATTCCCTACATCCGTCCTGCACATCCTGAGCTTGTTTACCTACTGTCTGTCCCACTTTGTGCCCCCTTTTTCACCACTTTCCTATCTCCCCATTTTCTTTTCTTTAAAAGAAATTAGCATGGGGGTTAGCGGGAGTAAGCACTTTTAAGCAGTAGTAAGCAGGTTTAAGCGAGTGTGCTCATGTGTGCGCTTAGCTAAGCATCGCTACACATCGCGCAAACCTGCGCAAACCCGCTTACAACTGCTTAAAAGTGCCTTAGTCACTCTATGTCAGGGCCCATGTTCGGCTCAGCAGCAAAACAAAAAGCCTCTGCCAGTCTCGAACCCCAGACCATTGACACAATAGACTGCATGAATTACCACTAAGATACAGCAGATATTCAAATAACTTGGTGCTGAAATAAATATATCATGCATTACAATGAGGGAATGTAAATGGAAATTAGGAATGGCATAACACAAATCCTGTTCTGTTCTGTTCTGCTGTTCTGTATTGAGCAGCCTGTGCTAATGTCAACACAAACAAACCACAATAATAATTAATAATTACAGTATAGCAGTACACAAACAGTGCATGTGCCACAGGAATACATTGCAATAACCACATTTGTATGGCAGTTAATTGTCTAATTCAGAAAGAAAGTACATACTCCCATGTATCCTGTGTTAGCATTTGGAGGGGTGAGTACATGTCTCCACTGAGAAGTGTGTACTGGAAGCAGCAACATTCAGGTTTGAGTACAACATGCATATCATTGGCTACAACCCTAGCTTCAGATAAGAGACAAATACCAACCTTCTGACTGACACAACGGTGTCCGGAGCAAACACGCATGGGCCCCACCTTGGAAAGCTGAAAGGGCTACACCTACCTAACCTAGCATTTTAAAGCAGTGGGCTGCAATCACAGTGAGTACTGCAATCACCACACAGCAGGCTGCATGCAATTACTGAATGGTGGGCAGCAATTGGTGCAGAGGCTGTCACATGCACATGTGCAGATACCTAGAAAAGCAGGCTGTACCTGCTGTCCACACATGCAATAATATCATTGCAGGAACAGGGAGATAGAGAGCGAGAGAGAAACAGAGACACAGACAGAGACACAGAGAAAAGAGACAGAGACAGAAACAGACAGAGAAATCCCAAAACAAACAACCAAAATAAAAAAAAACAAAAAAAAAACAACAAAACTGTAACAACAGATGGAGCAGGGAAAACAAAGGTAAGGTATGTAAGTCATATGTATGTGCCGGCATGTACTAGATGTTCCTGAAGAGTACTCTACACACTGCAAATCATCCATATGTGGCAGCAGTACTTATCCATCTGTATCTGCACATGTGCATAGGGCAAGGGACATACTGCAACTGTTAGTGAAGGGTGGACACATATATGTTGTTGAAGGTTGTTATGTGCATATATCTATGTAGGTCATAGTGTGAGGCATAGAAAACAGCATGCAGTGCTGATATATGTCATGTGGTGGTTGAACGCTGTGGGACTGATTTGTCAGATCTGCTGTGTTACAGCCAGTGAGGCCTGCTAAAGCTACATGGGCTGAGGACAACAAAATGCATTCTGCACAACACTGTGCAATATAATCACATAACTGTACATCCCACAACTGTTGCATAAGTGATATCCCCACCATGAAAGGTGGACTGTACTTGTGTCTATATGTACATCCATATGTACAGCAATGGATGTGTATGGATATGTATATATATATATATATATATATATATATATATATATATATATAGAGATACATATATATATATATATATATGTGTATATATATATATATATATATATATATATATATATATATATATATATATATATACACACATATATATACATATATATATATATATATATATATGTATATATAGAGAGAGAGAGACATGGGGTCATGTGTACTGCAACAGGTGTGTGGTGACCAAGGCATGGACTGTAGACAAGTGCCGATACTGCAGTGCCATTCCTCCTTTCCAAAACACTGTACCCATTAACTACCACATAGGTAGAAATCTACCTAACACTGAAGGTGTGATAAGGGAACATGGGACACAGGTGGACAGTAGCCTTCCCTTTGATAAAGACAGTGCCACACTAGACTTGTAATCTGTCTATGTGGTATGTGTCATGACAACAGATGTGTCATGTAGGGATATATAGGTCAGTGTTCCCCTC
The DNA here is from genome assembly GCF_019279795.1 of Protopterus annectens. Classification (NCBI taxonomy): domain Eukaryota; kingdom Metazoa; phylum Chordata; order Ceratodontiformes; family Protopteridae; genus Protopterus; species Protopterus annectens. Next base: position 1,495,488,548 of record NC_056743.1, on the reverse strand, counting down.
TACTCATCACAATGCCCCGTGTGGTATGTACCTCACATGACAACTACAGCAAGTGGAAAGGCCACAGACATACCTCACAAAGAGTAATACTGGCCTTAAACAGATGCCCTATGCCGACTGACTCACAAAACCACAGCTAGACTGTATTGCATACTGCCCACACAGAGGTGACCTCTGCCTGACATATAGAGGTATGTCAGACCCATAACTGTGTGACAACCACCATGGCAACATATCACAATCCCTCCGGGCTACATGCTCTAGGACCCTAAACCTTGTCAGCTCACTAAACAGCACATGCTGGAGGGATAGGTTCCTATCTCAGAGATATGCCATACTCTGGACTAGACCACTTAGCAATAGCAAACTAGGCTCCTCACTAGCAGTTATCATAAATACCCCTGATGATTGTTTGGGAGATTGGTAATACACCCCAGGAATCCCCTCTGTGGTTCTGGTTGACAGGGGCAGGTGAAATCAAAGTACATGTGTGGCAAAGGCCAGGGTAGCATATGGCTAGACTGCTGTAGTCCCTAGGGCCAACAGCATCTCGCCTACCTATGACACTATGCACTCACACATGTACTCAATGCAATGCCTGCTATGTGAGGTTGAATAAGTTTAACGCTGAATGTGTGCAAGGTCTGTAAAGGTGTGATAGCATAGTGTGAAGTTGTATCTTACATGGTAGTGTCTATCCTAGCTGTGAGGCCAGCAAAAGATGTGTATGTTATTGTTAGGCAGACATAGTACTATGGCATATGATGTGACATAGTTCCTTGTTGACGAATGTGGTGTCCCATTCTAGGCTAAAGCAAAACATGTATGCTTAGTGAGTGGTACTGCTGGTGAATCCGACTCCCATATGAACTGTAGTACTACCTGAAGCTGTAGGCCTAAACAGCACAGTATGATGTGTGTTCACATTGCTTGGAAACACTGTCATGTGTGTTTCCTGTAGTCTGCACAGAGGACATAACTCAGGCATAAGGGTTTGTAAGTAGTGGCACACAATACTGTATGGCACACAGGTAAAGCTCATCTGTGTTGGCATACAGTGGTGTGCTGCATGTTTGTCTGATGTGTGTTTAATTATGCCTGTACCATGGCCGCAATCATATGTGTGTTACAGGGTATACGTGTGTATCTAGCAACATATATACTCTGTTACAGCAGTATGCCACCTATATTAACAACTGTGCACATATGTTGGGCAGGGTTATGGCATCAACAACTAGGGTGGTTTACCGGTACTACTGTAACTGTACTTTACATTCATTGCAATGGATGACATCTTTGTTCGTGCATTAGCGTGATATATACCCCTGTGGCGAGGTTGTGCATTGTGTCACAAACAGTGTGCCGGGTACTGCTGTATAGTGGTTTGATATATAGAGTGTGCCAGGCACTGTTAGTCAGTTGTGGCCTGAGAACCAATATGTGGTATTGAATGTGTGTATCCTGTGGCAGACAAATGGATGGTATATATGGCAGTGAAGTGATATCTGTGGTTAAGGGTGTAAAGTGTGCCACAGGATTCGCTCACACATATTGTTCATTTCTCTTTCAGCCTGATGGCCCACCAACGTAACCCGTCTTACACAGCAGAGGAGGAAGAGGTGATTCAGCAAAGCCTGGTGCAGCACTACACACTGTTGTTTTCCAGAGGCAGCCAGCACCAGCATGAGCGGACTGCACTGTGGCAAGATCTTGTTCGGCGGGTAAATGACATAGGCATGCATGACCAGACATATAAGCGGGTACGCCATCACTGCAGTGATTTAATTAGACATGTCCGGCAGTGTGCGTCTGATATCCGGAGACAACAGCTTGCCACAGGTGGTGGGGTGGCCATTCATCCCCCCCTCACCAGAGTGGAGAAGCTGCTCCTAAGTTTGGTGGCTCTTGGACAACAACAGCAACTCCCACACATGTGTCATCATGGAGGCCGGAGCCACCCAGCATGTTCACATGGAGCGTGCAGGTAACATGTCCTATCTGTAGACTACAGTTACCTGTATTGTTATATTATGTCTACGTGAGATGTGTACTGTGTGTTTAGCAGTTGTGCTGCCTAGTGTTGTGCAATACTGATATTTAGAATATTATCTGCACACCTGTGACTGTCGACAGTTGTTCTACTGTAGTTTAGCAAACCCACAGTAGCAATGCCACAGTTGTGGCCACTGACGAACTCTCTCATATTCTCATAGGTCCCTCTGGTGTGACAGCAGGGCAGACGATCCATGCTGGTGAGTGTGGTATAACTGCAATGTTGGTAATGAAATGTGCATGTCATAGGTGAGGTGTAGGCCATGTACACGTAATACACCTATGCATAATGCATGCCGTGCATGTTTGCTGTAAGATGTTGCACAGCTCAGTAATGTCAGTAGCTGCCTCAATGACATGCAATACACAGAGCATCAGACACAGTTGTGGCATCATCATACTGCACATTGGATAGGCATAGTTGCTACAGCAGTACACAACATAACACGTTTATCATATGCAGTACAGCTCAACATGCTACATATGGCGTTACCACACACCTGCTGTAAGGTCACACTTCAGTATCCCACATGTCATCTACACACACATGATAAACCTCAGGGGTAGAGGCCTATCATGGGGCTGTGCAACACTCTTCAACACATAACACAGTCATGTTAGGCAATGCTCCCTATTGGGCACCCACACACCCATGTACAAAGTGGCTGTATCATTGTGAACGTAGCCACGGCACTGCAGTACAGGTACAGCATGCTAGGTGGTGGTCTGTCACATATTAGTAGCTGTGAGTGACCACATGATGCATGATGATGATGGCTCATAGTACTACACCCCATCCAGTTACAGTGACCACAGTACTACACATAGCAGTCATTGCTTTGCACCTCAGAGTTGTGTGTGTGTGCAAACATATGCACCCATACACAATATGCATAGCATGTTGTGTGTGTGCTAACATATGCTAGTATACACAATATGCATAGCAGTCGCCATCTGTACAAAGTGACACATATATGTCCTGGAATGCTATTGGGTGTATAGGTCACATGACACACATTGGGTATGTGTGGTATATACTGTTGCAGTGTTGTAGCATGCCATGTCATGACTGGCACCGACATATCTGCAATATGTCCCACACTCACCATAACTACTGTACAATGGACATGTCGAGCATTTGGATTCCTTCATGTCTACATGCACCACTCATCCCGTGTGTGCACACAGCATGCATGTGCTACACCTGTGCCCAGTATTATCTGCTATGGACACAGACACTGTAATCAGACATGGAAATCTATGTGTCATACAGATAACACATGCAGCCATGGTATGTATACCTGTGAGTGATGGTGCACAGGACATTGCAGACCTGATAATACTTGCACAGCAATGTTGTGTCCATGTACACATTGTGTTCCAGGGTGTAGCCAATCACTGAACAACTACACACATGCATCAAAGCCATGTATACTGTCATGAAATAGGGCCATCTACACTCGCACTGCATGGTCTTGAGCAATACATAGTCTGCATGCTGTCACATGTGAGGTAACTGTTTGCCTTGTGATACTGTCACCCACCTTCACCCACTATTGAGTTTGTGTTGGATTGCTGGTGTGTGTGTGTATCTGCTGTAGTGAGGAGTGTATTTGTGTGCATGTGTTCATGAGTGCATGTGTTCATGTGTGCATGTGTTCATGTGTTCATGTGTGCATGTGTGCATGTGTGCATGTGTTCATGTGTGCATGTGTGCATGTGTTCATGTGTGCATGTGTGAATGTGTGCATGTGTGCATGTGTGCATGTGCTCATGTGTTCATGTGTGCATGTGTGCATGTGTTCATGTGTGCATGTGTGCATGTGTTCATGTGTGCATGTATGCATGTGTGCATGTGTGCTAACATCATGTACAGATTGTAAAGTGTGTTTCCTGTCTTCCTCTCACAGGTGCTGAGTTTGGGGTGGCTGAATGCAGCAGGGAACCTGAAGTCACTGCCACAAATAGTGGAGATGATGAGACATGTATTGTGGCACAGGCAGGTTTGACAGGGTCTGTCGTTGGTCCGCCAATCGACAGTACACAGCGTTCAACCCCATCTATGTGCACACTCATACTGCCAATACATCCCTCATCAACAATAGCCTTAGACGAGGGACAGCATACAGTTGGCATTGACCAGGATACTGTGGTACCTATGGCACTTGCATCCCCTCACAGCAGCCATACTCGGATTCCTGGAACAGTACCACATAGGCGGATGTCCAGGGGTTCTCAGGGGAGCACCGCTGGTCGTATTGCCCCTGGCAGACGTGCCCTCACAGGTCTTACAACCACGACTATGTTCCGGGCTGTAATGCAGGCACAGGCATGTATGGAATGGTACACCAGACAGGGACTAAGGGCGCAGAGGGCCCATTACACCGCTATCAATGACAGCATCCGTGACCTTGCCGGTGCCATCCGGAATTACACCGAGGTCATTAATAGATGTTGGGGGGAGACATTAGATGCCCTCCACAATGTGTTTTCCATGAGCTAGGACCATGCAGGACGGGTGAGACATCGACGCGGACGCATGCCAGCAACATCAACAGCTGGCAGTCATCGTGGATGGCCCACAGATCACAGCCACTCCCGTAGTGGCAGTACCAGCCCCAGCAATGCTGGGGCTGGCCTGTCGATTGACTCTCCTAGTAGACCATGTGCACATGGCTCTGGCCAGTCCCAGCAGGGACATGGGTCCACTCGACATACCTCTGCCTCTGATGATAGTACCCAGTCAGGGTTGGTACTCGATACTGTCCGTAGCACCCCTGCCAGGTACAGGTAATGTGTCCGTGGCCAGAGACAGTGATCTGTACAGCCTGGCAGGTACAGTCTGTGGCTGTCCCACAACCTCCCGTATATGGCAGCCACATTGTGGAGCTCTGTGCATGCAGACATGCATACATTAACCAAACAACTAGGGATCACACATACATACACACATTACATCAACGTTGGCCCATGCTATACTGTTGTCCCTCACACACACATGCACACACAGACATGTCGATTGGATGGGTCAATGTCGGGCTCTGGCAAACCAACAACACACCCGGTGCATATGATGACACCTGTGCCACCTCCTGTCATCTGTAACATTGATGCAGGAACAGGCTAACATGGTGCTGATGCACAGGGTGACATTACAGCAGTGTAGCAATATTAGCAAGTTGTCAACAGGAAAGTGTAATGATATCCTTGTAGGTATATCTGAGCAGGCATGATGCATCAAAGCCCTGATTGTCAATGTAGCATTTTTACACCAGTGTTAGGTCTGAGTACGTATCGTCTGGCCATGTGCCACTTGGCTGATGTGTAGAGTGTTGCCAGCATGTGTTAGTGAGTGGACAATATGTGTGTGATGTGTGCAGTACAGATTAGCAGGTGTACATCTGTGAACATGGTGGGTGTGCACTGTCTGCATGTACGTGCATAGTGGACACATGGAACGTGTGACATATCCTGTTTTACACATTGTTAACATCTCATAGTATCTCTCGATGGCTAGAATGCATTCTACTACAGATATGTACTAACATGGGTGCACATGTGTATATGACATGGGTTGACACTATGCTGTGGGTGATACTGTTAATATCTGTCAATGTTTTGCATTCTGGTAGTATACACAACCTCAACAGCATGACTATAACCAATCATTAGATGATGTCCTGACAACTGACACACAGTTTGTAGGGAACTCAGTAACAGTGGGATCCTTCCGGTACTATACTATAACAGTAACCAGTGGTATTGACCGCCACCCATTCCTGGGACCACACCTGTTTTGCATATAGGCCTCTTAAGTACATGCAAACACACTAGGGATATGTCCATCCACATCTGGAAATGCATGCATTGGCCTACAATGCATTCTCTGGATGGGACACATATCCTACACAGGGTATCATACAGACAGATACCTGTTGTCCGACACATGCTGTATTGCACTAGGCCGACTATGGCATAGTCATCCACATTTACTATACATACTATCCCTACAGTACCACATAGGTGGTAGCCCCCAACATGTATGTTGGGTACCAATGTGTACCTACAGCCACGTGTTATGTCATCTGTCTCTTGGTATCCACATATCCAGAGGTATTCTGGAGTCCCTCTGTGTATCACATAAGACATTAGGGGCCTGAATGCATATCCACAAGGCTGTTGTACACCTATAATGACCGTCCAATATTGCCAGTCGTTGTTGTGTATGAACATGTCTGACATATACCCCAGGCATGTACCCTCACTCACACTACTCTATAGTAACTGTCATGGGTGTGTGTGGCACAGATGACCTTGGCCACAGATCACTACAGTGGCCGGCCTTGTCACATACATACATATGTGACCTACGATCTGAGAAGCAGCGGCACAATCTGTCAAAGGAAACTAATGTATTCATGTAGTATGCAGACTTCACACCTATGTACTAATTGAGGTCACATGTACATATATTTATTTGCCACACAGATACCTGATGTGTGCAATGCACATACTGTTTTAATCCTGATATGTCATAGCATAGTAAAAGGAAAACCCACACCGCATTAACCAACAGTGTCACACACACACACACTCAGCAATTGCAGGTTTCAAATCACTACCTAACTATGTTATGATATTAGAAAGATACGCATTAACATGGCATGCTATATGCTTTACTGGGTGATTTGTTTTCTCCTGCTATATTTGTAGGATACTGACATCATCAGACTTTCCAAAAAGGAATGTACCTCTTTTAATGTGTTTTCCCAGTCTCCAAAAGGACACTCCTCGGAAATCACACACATAAACACACCCCCAGACCCAAACCCACCCTGTCAGTGTTTGCAGGATTCAAATCTCTACCTAACTATGTTATGACACCAGAGAAATAAGCATTAACACAACGTACTACATGCCTTACTGGGTGTTATGTTTCCTCCTGCTATATTTGTAGGATACTGACATCATCAGACTTTCCAAAAAGGAATGTACCTCTTTTAATGTGTTTTCCCAGTCTCCAATAGGACACTCCTCGGAAATCACACACATAAACACACCCCCAGACCCAAACCCAACCTGTCAGTGTTTGCAGGATTCAAACCTCTACCTAAGTTTGTTATGACACTAGAGAGATAAGCATTAACATGACGCACTACATGCCTTATTGGGTGTTATGCTTCCTCCCTGGTTCTACAAATAAGATAGAGCAACACCTTCATATCCTTCAAGACAGCCCTTGATGAATGGATGGGCCCACTAGCAAACCTATTCCCTGACTTTTACTTGTTTTGTTTTTGTAAGCAGATGATTACAAATGAGTGTGGGTACTGGCAAAATGTAAAAGGTCTCTGCACTTACTTGTTTTGTAATGCCTATGTTCTAAACTTATATATACTACATATGTTCATATTTGTTAACCCACCTATTTTAAAAAGAAAGCTGCAATAAAAATAAATAACTTGGCCAGTTGAATGACTTTAATGCTTGTATTGCTGTTAGCAGAACCACCCCGTAACTACCCCTTGCCCCAAACAGCCCAGATTATATATAACTAAGGAAAGTGTTTGATGCTTTTCATTACACTCAGCTAGGATCACCTGTTTATGTATTTCAATAAAGGAGATTCCATTTTAACTTGGCTGTGCACTACCTACTATTTTCTATTTGATTATTTTGTAGCACATATTTTACAGTTATATTTTACAGTTCAGTTTTTCTTACTTGAACTAACAGCATAACATAGTTCAAGAAATGAATATCATACCTGCCACACTGTGAAGCTTCTTCTTGGTTTGTTGTTGGACCCATTATAGGTTGCATACTGAGTTATTCTGAGACTTCAAGGAATACCACAGATTTCTTTTGCGATAAAAATAAACTATCTCCTGATTCACAAATCCTCTGTGTAAGACTTAATAAGTCTTACTTGGAGGCTGCAGTTGAACGGTATGATGTCAGCATTCCATGAATATTCATGAGGGCATGGTGACTCAATGGTAAGTCTTACACGGACTGTAGGAAAGCAGGGCATGTCCGACTGCAGAGCAGTCTAAATGTCCACGCCCCTGCAAGGGTTGGAAAAGTAAAATGAAAACACACAAGAGCGAGTCCGCTCAAATGTCCTTGCACCCAACACCACACTCCTGACATTGTAAACCCCCATCAAAGTTATAAAAAGTAAAACATTAATTTTATTTTTTTTTAAATCCCAAAATAGCTGTCCGTATTTGCACGTGTGTGCGGGTGTGCCCATTGCTTAGCTGTAGTTAGCAATTCTGACATGGAAGAGCATAAGAAAGAATGTTTATGCAAATCACACCAAACAGCAATAGCGTAATGGTACAGCGTTTACACAAAGAGGAGGCAGTCACGGTTTCAGTCCCACCACGCTTCTTATTTATGTTTTAAATCAGTATATGAAATAATACCTGACATATATGATTAAAATATTAGTAAAAAGCAGTGAAATGGCCAATGTATCAGTGAACAAAATATATATTTTCAATGGATCCTGATATATAATTGCCTGCAGTTAAGCAGCTTTACCCAGTGCAATAGAGTTGTCCATAGTTTAATAGTGCTTTACCCAGCGCAACAGAGTTGCCCAAAGTTTAAGAGCGCTTTACCCAGCGCAATAGAGTTGCCCAAAGTTTGAGTGCTTTACCCAGTGCAATAGAGGTGCCCATAGCGAAATAGCACTTTAACCAGTGCAATGTGTTTATGCGGACATGTGCGCCGTGCCAACCAGGGCACCGCAGGGCACCATGGAGCAAGGTAGAGCAAAGTTGCTTAAACGCAGCCACACCCCTTAGCCTGTCTGCACAGTATTAAAATAAAATGAATGAGCAGGTACGAACCCAAGACTCTGTGCAGCATAATCAAAGTACAGAACCACTAAGCCATGACAGCTTAGGAGAAATAGCCACTGTTAACATACATATACTTAGAAATGGTAGATTAACCATTGCTAAGCAGGTCTGCAGTCATCCGAGAATTTTCAAAAACGGCCAATCACAAAAAAGTGTGGGAAATACAGCATATTTAAGCCCCATAGGCGGGAATACTCACCATAACTGATTGTAGCTCACATCTACAGTTAGAATGGCTGGTGCTGGAGAGGGCACATGCTTCCAAGCGCAACATTGGAGCATCGAGGAGTCGAAATACATGGTTTGGCTCCTTGTCCACCATCATGAGTCAAGACTCCTGCAGGGCCAGTTCCAAGGGACGGAGTACAAGGCAGAGGCTTGAAACTGGTTAGCTCATGACCTCACCAGTGTCACAGGTGTTCCTCGGACTGGTGAGCAGGTTTGTCACCACCATGCAGACCTGAAGAGACGGGAGCAGGACCACCTGAATCAATGGATACAGGAGGCCTGTGGGATGCAGGATGCCCTACAAATGAGTAGGTAGCCATGGAATGCAGTATGTAAGAATTGATAATTGATTCTGTATAACGGATAGGTATGTCTCAATATCCCTTCATTTACTTTCCAGCTGCAGGTGACCATGCTGCGAATCAGCAAGCCTATGCAGATAGGCTGCTAAGGCTGCACCACCAGGCAGGTTAGTGATTATTCTGCATGCATTGTTATATAAAATACGGGAGAGAGCATGAAATAAAGTGTTGTAGTCCAATAATACAGTCATAAAATGGCCTGAATAAGTCCTCTGCATGTACTGTCAGATAAAAAAGTCAGAGAGCCAGAAAAAGAGTGTGGTAACCCATTAAGAAAGGTAAAATATGTCCGGAATAATATCTCTTCAGGTACTGTCATATAAAATAAGTGAGTGAGCCTGAAAAAGAGTGTTCTAACCTATTAATAAAGGTATAATATGTCTTGAATATGTCTTCCATATGCACTGTTATAACAAATAAAGGAGTGAGCTTGTGGAAAAGTGTGTAATGTCATTAATAAAGGTCTAAAACCCGGAGTGTGTCTGTGGCACTTAGTTTGAAATGTTGTTGTACCCTTGCATTATACAAATAGTAGTGTTTTAAAAAGTGCTGGTAACCCAGAGTTGTGCAGTCCCATCTAAAGTGGGTGGTGGAAGTGCTAGTAGCTGTGAAGCATATATACAGTCCTCAACAGTCAGTTACTGGCTGGCATGCATAAGTAAATCTGGCACATGAGTAGCATGTTAATTTGTTCCCCAGAAATGTGAGTGTTTATCAAGAAATGCAGGGTTCTGTACAAAATGAAGTGAAAATGTCATGTGAAAACATCCAGATATGTAGATAAAGAAATATAAATGCAATAGAGAAATATGTAGCAGTAACATCTGCATCTTGGACAGTTAGTATGTCAGATATAGGTCAGGTATATATTGCACTAGCCAAACCCATTACACAACCTAATGCATGGTGGCAAGTGTAATAATACATGTAGGGGATATACACTTGCAGTCACTAGGAATGTAGTGTAGACTAAAAGTAATTATAAGATGTTAAGGTTTTTTTCTACACCCTACTGTATGTGCATAAACCATGCAATTCCACACCTCAATGGGTATGTGTAATCTTAAATATTTGTTTGGACATATGTCCTATTGTTCTATAAATATTTGCATTCACGTTGATGCATGTGCCCTGTTCAAACACCACAATCATGCTGGCCTGTTGCTACCAAACATCCATACATGCTTTTGGAATATCCACTGTCGTTCAATATATGCATGTGTTATGCTTGCTGTTCAACTGTTGAAACCTTGGTGTGTTGGGTTAATGGGAATATTACTGCATGCTGTTACAACTAATCTGGAATGCTGTTGTTTATGTTGCAATTAAACACACCTAATCACAGAACGTATGGGAAGGCCGGTCCCAGCGGACCCACCTGTCCCTCCTCAGCTGGCGAGTGCACCTGGCACCAGCAGGTCCGGTGCCCAGCCCAGGCTCCCCTCTTCTGTTGGTCTTGTGCCACCTTTGGGTGGAAGTGCTGAAGGGGATGGGGCTCGTCCCCCCGTGCAAGCGTGGGTGGAGAAGGGCCACCTGTCACCCTTCGAAGGGTCTGGGCTGTGGTGCGTAGGGAGATCCAGCGTTCAGTCATTGATCCCCTATGCCAGCTGGAAGCGAGAGTGCCGTGTCTCATGGGTGAGCCTGCCCATCCTACGCAGCCCCCAGAACAGCCACCCCCGCGGCTGTGAAGGTGCAGTGGTGAATGCCCATGGGTGGGGATCTCAGTTCCACTTTTACCATCTGTGGGCTCATGGGCTTGCGATTTCCAAACATCCGACCCCGTCAATTGTGTTCACCCACCCCAGGTGTCATACACCTCCCCTGTATGCATCTTGTCTGTCTTGTCTGTTTACCTCCCCAACCTACCTCCCTGAAAATGCCTACTTCCTCTACCTCACTTTCCACTCTCACCTGAAAAAAAAAAAAGGGCAATCTGTACCCACAAAAAATTATGCCCCATACATAGCTGCCCATTTTGCACACATGTCCACTGGACATGTAAACTGATAATTATAATTGGCAGTACAACATACTTTGTTGTCCTCACCCCTCTCCCAGGGGTGGAAGGTTTCAAATTTCACTCCAAATTTATTGCATATGCACAGCTGTTGCTGGTAAAGAAATGGGCAGCTATGGACCTTCCCTACACCCGTCCTGCACATTCCGAGCTTGTTTACCTACTGTCTGTCCCTCTTTGTGCCCCCTTTTTCACCACTTTCCTATCTCCCCATTTGCTTTTCTTTAAAAGAAATTAGTGCGGGGGTTAGCGGGAGTAAGCACTTTTAAGTGGTAGTAAGCAGGTTTAAGCGAGTGTGCGCATGTGTTCGCTTAGCTAAGCATCGCTAAACATCGTGCAAACCCGCTTACAACTGCTTAAAAGTGCCTTAGTCACTCTATGTCAGGGCCCTTGTTCTGCTCAGCAGCAAAAGAAAAACCTCTGCCAGTTTCTAACCCCAGACCACTGACACAATAGACTGCATGAATTACCACTAAGCCACAGCAGATATACAAATAACGTGGTGCTGAAATAAATAATAAATATATCATGCATTACAATGAGGGAATGTAAATGGAAATTAGGAATGGTATAACACAAATCCTGTTCTGTGGGTCTTTACCAGCAATTGTTGCGGAATTGCATGACATGACTGTGAAAGGACAACAAGCCATCCTAGCAGGGAATAATGTTACAGTAGCACCTTACAAACACCACACAGTATCAGACCAGGATAAACACTGGCAAAGGTGAATAGGGCAGAGGCCAGACTCCCCAACTGTGACTGCTTTACAGGGATGCCCCTGATTTGTAAACAAATGTTAGCTGTGCCCCACTGAATCACTCTGAAAAGTACTAACTTTAGGCAGAGAGGTGTGGAATCACACGTAATGAATAATGTCAGTAAGTGAGAGTAGACTCTGCTTGCATGACAGAAAAGGTGTAGTTATACATATGCTCTGATTCCCAAGAAAGTCTCAACTGCAGTATGTCTGTAATATATTGCAGGTGTATTTCACTTATATGTACCTTTCCACTGAGGCCATTAAATATATATCTGAGAGTATCTGAGGCCAGGCAGAGGCAGAAACAGACAGGCATATCAGCATTACTGCTGTTACGCACTCTGCAAATAGCTTTGGAAGGAGTTCCACAAGCATGTCCTTATGTAGGAGTACAACACAGAAATATCACAGGATGTAGCCATGTACTGCTAGCAACCAACTGTGACAATGCCAATGTGCCAGTGCTGAAAAGTCTGGTGTGGTGCACAGACAAAGTATAATAGGCTAACCTCTAGCCACCATCTGCATATGTGCAAATGTGGGAGCTACACAGACGGACTACTTGCCTTGATAGACTAACAGGTACACAGCAACCCTGTATGTTCAGCAAGATAAACCTCACATGATAATAAAAAATGCTCTTTGCAGTTCTGCACCCCTACCCAAAGGTACAACACACCTGTGTATTCAGGCAAAAACAAGGGTGTAGGTAGGCATACTCAGTACTGAAATATGTCCAGTTGTGTTGAGCAGCCTGTGCTAATGTCAATGCAAACAAACCACAAACTGTTCAGAAGTGAGTAATGTAATAATTACAGTATAGCAGTTCACAAACACTGCATGCACCACAGGAATACAGTGCAATAACCACATTTGTATGGCAGTTAATTGTCTAATTCAGAAAGAACCCAAAACAAATGACCAAAAAAAAACAACAAAACTGTAACAACAGACGGAGCAGGGAAATACAAAGGTAAGGTATGTAACTCATATGTATGTGCTGGCATGTAGTAGATGTTCCTGAAGAGTACTCTACACACTGCAAATCATCCATGTGTGGCAGCAGTATGTATCTATCTGTATCTGCACATGTGGATAGGGCAAGGGACATACTGCAACTGTTAGTGAAGGGTGGACAGATATCTGTCGTTGAAGGTAGTTATGTGCATATGTCTATGTAGGTCGTAGTGTGTGGCATAGAAAACAGCATGCAGTGCTGATATATGTCATGTGGTGGTTAAACGCTGTGGGACTGATTTGTCAGATCTGCTGTGTTACAGCCAGTGAGGCCTGCTAAAGCTACATGAGCTGAGGACACCCAAATGCATTCTGCACAACACTGTGCAATATAATCACATAACTGTACATCCCACAACTGTCGAATAAGTGATATCCCCACCATGAAAAGTGGACTGTACATGTGCCAGTATGTGCATCTATGTGTACAGCAATGGATGTGTACATGTATGTGTATAGATATGTATATATATATATATATATATATATATATATATATATATATATATATATATATATATATATATATATATATATATATATATATATATATATATATATATATATATATATATATATATATATACACACATATATATATATATATATATATATATATATATATATATATATATATATATATATATATATATATATATATATACATATACATAGAGAGAGAGAGAGACATGGGGTCATATGTACTGCAACAGGTGTGTGGTGACCAAGGCATGGACTGTAGACAAGTGTCGATACTGCAGTGCCATTCCTCCTTTCTAAAACACTGTACCCATTAACTACCACATAGGTAGAGATCTACCTAACACTGAAGGTGTGATAAGGGAACATGGGACACAGGTGGACAGTAGCCTCCTCTTTGATAAAGACAGTGCCACACTAGACCTGTAATTTGTCTGTGAGGTATGTGTCATGACAACATTTGTGTCATCTAGGGAAATATAGGTCAGTGTTCCCCTCTACTCATCACAATGCCCTGTGTGGTATGTACCTCACATGACAACTGCAGCAGGTGGAAAGGCCACAGACATACCTCACAAAGGGTAATACTGGCCGCAAACAGATGCCCTATGCAGACTGACTCACAAAACCACATCTAGACTGTATTGCATACCGCCACACAGAGGTGACCTCTGCCGGACATACACAGGTATGTCACACCCATAGCTGGGTGACAACCACCATGGCAACATATCACAATCCATCCGGGATACACGCTCTAGGGCCCTAAACCTCATCATCTCACTAAACAGCACATGCTGGAGGGATAGGTTCCTATCTCAGAGATATGCCATACACTGGAATAGACCACCTAGCAATAGCAAACAAGGCTCCTCATTAGCAGGTGTCATAAATACCCCTGATGATTGTTTGGGAGATTGGTAATACACCCCAGGAATCCCCTCTGTGGTTCTGGTTGACAGGGGCAAGTGAAATCAAAGTACATGTGTGTCAAAGGCCAGGGTAGCATATGGCTAAGCTGCTGTAGGCCCTAGGGCCAATAGCATATTACCTACCTATGACACTATGCACGCACACATGTACTCAATGCAATACCTGCTATGTGAGGTTGAATAAGTGTAATGCTGAATGTGTGCAAGGTCTGTAAAGGTGTGATAGGTTAGTGTGAAGTTGTATCTGACATGGTAGTGTCTATCCTAGCTGTGAGGCCAGCAAAAGATGTGTATTGTACTGTTAGGCAGACATAGTAGTATGGCATACAATGTGACGTAGTTCCTTGTTGATGACTGTGGGGTCTTATTGTAGGCTAAAGCAATACATGTATGCTTAGTGAGTGGTACTGCTGGTGAATCCCACTCCCATATGAACTGTAGTACTACCTGAAGCTGTAGGCCTAAACAGCACAGTATGGTGTGTGTTCACATTGCCTGGAAACACTGTCTTGTGTGTTTCCTGTAGTCTGCACAGAGGACAAAACTCAGGCATAAGGGTTTGTAAGTAGTGGCACACAGTACTGTATGGTACACAGGTAAAGCTCATCTGTGTTGGCATACAGTGGTGCATTGTATGTTTGTCTGATGTGTGTGTAATTATGCCTGTACCATGGCCGCAATCATATGTGTATTACAGGGTATACATGTGTATCCAGCAACATATATACTCTGTTACAGCAGTATGCCACCTATAGTAACAACTGTGCACATATGTTAGGCAGGGCTATGGCATCAATGACTAGGGTGGTTGACTGGTACTACTGTAACTGTACTTTACATTCATTGCAATGGATGACATCTCTGTTCGTGCATTGGCGTGATATATACCCCTGTGGCGAGGTTGTGCATTTTGTCACAAACAGTGTGCCGGGTACTGTTGTATAATGGTTTGATAAATAGAGTGTGCCAGGCACTGTTAGTCAGTTGTGGCCTGAGAACCAATAAGTAGTATTGAACGTGTGTAACCTCTGACAAACAAATAGATGATATATATGTCAGTAAAGTGATATCTGTGGTTAAAGGTGTAAAGTGTGCCACAGGACTCGCTCACACATATTTTTCATATTTCTTTCAGCCAGATGGCCCACCAATGTAACCCGCCTTACACAGCAGTGGAGGAAGAGGTGATTCTACAAAGCCTGGTGCAGCAGTACACAATGTTGTTTTCCAGGAGCAGCCAGCACCAGAAGGAGCAGACTGCACTGTGGCAGGATCTTGTTCATCGGGTAAATGACATAGGCATGCATAACCGGACACATGAGCAGGTACACCATCACTGCAGTGATTTAATTAGACATATCTGGCAGCGTGCGTCTGATATCCAAAGACAACAGCTTGCCACAGGTGGTGGGGTGGCCATTCACCCCCCCCCCTCACCAGAGTGAAGGAGCTGCTCCTAAGCGTGGTGGCTCCTGGACAACAGCAGCAACTACCACTGACATGTGTTGTCATGGAGGCCGGAGACACCCAGCATGTTCACATGGAGCGAGCAGGTAACATGCCCTATCTGTAGACTACAGTTAACTGTATTGTTAGATTATGTCTACGTGAGATGTGTACTGTGTGTTTAGCAGCTGTGCTGCCTAGTGTTGTGCAATGCTAATATTTGGAATATTATCTGTACACCTGTGACTGTTGACTGTTGTTCTACTGTAGTTTAGCATACCCACAGTAGCAATGCCACAGTTGTGGCCACTGACGAACTCTCTCATATTCTCATAGGTCCCTCTGGTGTGACAGCAGGGCAGACGATCCATGCTGGTGAGTGTGGTATAACTGCAATGTTGGTAATGAAATGTGCATGTCATAGGTGAGGTGTAGGCCATGTACACATCACACACCTACGCATAATGCATGCCATGCATGTTTGCTGTAAGATGTTGCACAGCTCAGTAATGTCAGTAGCTGCCTCAATAACATGCAATACACAGAGCATCAGACACAGTTGTGGCAACACTGTACTGCACATTGGATAAGCATACTTGCTACAGCTGTACAAAACATAACACATTTATCATACGCAGTATACAAAAACATGCTACATATGGCATTACCACACACCCGCTGTAAGGTCACACTTCAGTATCCCACATGTCATGCACAAACACATGATATACCTCAGGGGTAGAGGCCTATCATGGGGCTGTGCAACACTCTGCAGCACATAACACAGTCATGTTAGGCAATGCTCCCTATCGGGCACCTCCCACACCCATGTACAAGGTGGCTGTGTAATTGTGAACGTAGCCACAGCACTGCAGTTCAGGTACAGCATGCTAGGCAGTGGTCTGTTACACATTAGTAGTCATGAGTGACCACAAGGTGCATTATGATGATGGCACATGGTACTACACTCCATCCAGTTACAGTGACCACAGTACTACACATAGCAGTCATTGCTTTGCACCTCAATGTTGTGTGTGTGCAAACATATGCACCTATACACAATATGCATAGCATGTTGTGTGAGTGCTTACATATGCCAGTATACACAATAGGCACAGCAGTCGCCATCTGTACAAAGTGTCACATATATATCCTGGAATGCTATTGGATGTATAGGTCACATGACACACATTGGGTATGTGAGGTGTTTAATGTTGCAGTCATGTAGCATGCCATGTCATGTCTGGCACCAACTTATCTGCAATATGTCCCACAATCACCATAACCACTGTACAATGGCCATGTTGAGCATTGGGATTCCTTCACGCCTACATGCACCACTCATCCCGTGTGTGTACATAGCATGCATGTGCTACACCTGTGCCCACTATTATCTGCTATGAACACAGACACTGTAATCAGACATGGAAATATATGTGTCACACAGATAACACATGCAGCCATGGTATGTATACCTGTGAGTGATGGTGCACAGGACATTGCAGAGCTGATAATAGTTGCACAGCAATGTTGTGTCCATGTACACATTGTGTTCAAGGGTGTAGCTAATCACTGAACAACTACACACATGCATCAAAGCCGTGTATAATGTCATTAAATAGGGCTGTCTACACTTGCACTGCATGGTCTTGAGCAGCACATATTCTGCATGCTGACACATGTGAGGTGACTGTTTGCCTTGTGATACTGTCACCCACCTTCACCCACTATTGTGTATGTGTTGGATTGTGTGTGTGTGTGTGTGTGTGTGTGTGTGCTGTAGTGAGGAGTGTATTTGTGGGCATGTGTGCATGTGTGCATGTGTGCATGTGTTCATGAGTGCATGTGTGCATGTGTTCATGTGTTCATGTGTGCATGTGTGCATGCATGCATGTGTTCATGTGTGCATGTGTGCTAACATCGTGTACAGATGGTAAAGTGTGTTTCCTGTCTTCCTCTCACAGGTGCTGAGTTTGGGGTGGCTGAAAGCAGCAGGGAACCTGAAGTCACTGCCACAAATAGTGAAGATGATGAGACATGTATTCTGGCACAGGAAGGTTTGACAGGGTCTGTCGTTGGTCCGCCAATCGACAGTACACAGCGTTCAATCCCATCTATGTGCACACTCATACTGCCAATACATCCCTCATCACCAATGGCCTTAGCCGAGGGACAGTATACAGTTGACATTGACCAGGAGAGTGTGGTACCCATGGCACTTGCATCCCCTCACAGCTGCCATAGCCGGATTCCTGGAATGGTACCACATAGGCGGATGTTCAGGGGTTCACGGGGGAGCACCACTGGTCGTATTGCCCCTGGCAGACGTGCCCCCAGAGGTCTTACAACCTCCAGTATGTTCCGGGCTGTAATGCAGGCACAGGCACATATGGAACGGTACACCAGACAGGGACTAAGGGTGAAGAGGGCCCATTACACCGCTATCAATGACAGCATCCGTGACCTTGCCGGTGCCATCCAGAATTACAATGAGGTCATTGATAGACGTTGGAGGGAGACATTAGATGCCCTCCACAATGTGTTTTCCATGAGCCAGGACCGTGCAGGATGGTTGAGATGTCGATGCGGACACATGCCAGCAACAGCAACAGCTGGCAGTCGTCGCAGATGGCCCACAGATCACAGCCGTTCCTGTAGTGGCAGTACCAACCCCAGCAATGATGGGGCTGGCCTGTGGATTGACCATCCTAGTAGACCACGTGCATGTGGCTCTGGCCAGTCCCAGCAGGGACATGGGTCCAGTCGTCATACCTCTGCCTCTGATAATAGTACCCAGTCAGGGTTGGTACCCGATAATGCCTGTAGCACCCCTGCCAGGCACAGGTTCCGTGTCTGTGGCCGGAGACAGTGATCTGTACAGCCTAGGAGTTACAGTCTGTGGCTGTCCCACAACCTCCCGTATATGGCAGCCACATGGTGGAGCTGTGTGAATGCAGACACACACACATTAACCAAACAACTAGGGCTCACACATACACACAAACATTACATCAACATTGGCCCATGCTGTACTGTTGTCCCACACACACACACACACACACACACACACACACACACACACACACACACACACACACACACACACACACACACACACACACACACGCACACACACAGACTTGTCGATTGATGGGTCAATGTTGGGCTCTGGCAAACCAACAACACACCCTGTGCATATGATGACACCTGTGCCACCTCCTGTCATCTGTAACATTGATGCAGGAACAGGCTAACATGGTGCTGATGCACAGGATGACATTATAGCAGTGTAGCAGTATTAGCAAGTTGTCAACAGGAAAGTGTAATGATATCCTTGTAGGTGTATCTGAGCAGGCATTATGCATCAAAGCTCTGATTGTCAATGTAGCATTGTTTACACCAGTGATAGGTCTGAGTATGTTTGGTCCACCCATGAGCCACTTGGCTGAAGTGTAAAGTGTTGCCAGCATGTTTTAGTGAGTGGACAGTACGTGTGTGATGTGTGCAGTACAGATTAGCAGGTGTACATCTGTGAACATGGTGGGTGCGCACTGTCTGCTTGTAAGTGCATAGTGGACACATGGGATGTGTGACATACTCTGTTGTACACATTGTTAACATCTCATGGTATCTTTCGATGGCCAGTATGCATTCTACTACAGATATGTACTAACATGGGTACACATGTGTGTATGACATGGGTTGACACTATGCTGTGGTTGATACTGTTAATATATGTCAATGATTTGCAGTCTGGTAGTATATACAACATCAACAGCATGACTATAACCAATCATTAAATGATGTCCTGATAAATGACACACAGTTGTAGGGAACTCAGTAACAGTTGGATCCTTCCGGTACTATACTATAACAGTAACCAGTGGTATTGACTGCCCCCCATTCCTGGGACCACACCTGTTTGGCATATAGCCCTCTTAAGTACATACAAACACACTAGGGCTATGTCCATCCACATCTGGAAATGTATGCATTGGCCTACAATGCATTCCCTGGATGGGACGCATATCTTACACAAGGGTATCATACAGACAGATACCTGTTGTCCGATACATGCTGTATAGCAGTAAGCCGACTATGGCATAGTCATCCACATTTACTATACATACTATCCCGACAGTACCACATAGGTGGTAGCCCTCAACATGTATGTTGGGTACCAATGTGTACATACAGCCACGTGTTATGTCATCTGTCCCTTGGTATCCACATATCCATAGGTATTGTGGAGTCCCTCGGTGTATCACATAAGACATTAGGGGCCTGAATGCATATCCACAAGGCTGTTGTACACCTATAATGACTGTCCATTATTGCCAGTCATTGTTGTGTATGAATATGTCTGACATATACCCCAGGCATGTACCCTCACTCACACTACTCTATAGTAACTGTCATGGGTGTGTGTGGCACAGATGACCTTGGCCACAGATCACTACAGTGGCCGGGCTTGTCACATACATACATACATATGTGACCTATGATCTGAGAAGCAGCAGCACAATCTGTCAAAGGAAACAAATGTATTCATGTAGTATGCAGGCTTCACACCTATGTACTGATTGAGGTCACATGTATACATATTTATTTGCCACGCAGATACCTGATGTGTGCAATGCACATACTGTTTTAATCATGATATGTCATACCATAGTAAAAGCAAAACCCACACCGCATTGACCAACTGTGTCACACACACACTCAGCAATTGCAGGATTCAAACCCCTACCTAACTATGTTATGATACTAGAGAGATACACATTAACACGGCACGCTATATGCTTTACTGGGTGGTTTCTCTTCTCCTGCTATATTTGTAGGATGCTGACATCATCAGATTTTCCAAAGAGGAATGTACCTCATTTAATGTGTTTTCCCAGTCTCCAAAAAGGGCACTCCTCTCAAAGGAAATCGCACACATCCCCACACACACCCACCCAAACACACACTGTCAGCGTTTGCAGGATTCAAACCCCTACCTAATTATGTTACGATACTAGAAAGATACACATTAACACGGCGCACTATATGCTTTACTGGGTGGCTTCTTTTCTCCTGCTATATTTGTAGGATGCTGACATCATCAGACTGGACATGGTAATGTGTGTACACTTTGTTTTATGCAATCCCAGGAATGAGCCATGTGGGTCGGCAGGTGTCAACAGCTTGAACAGGACCCCATAATTCTTACCTTGTGTGATCTATCTGTGGACACATTGACATTCCTTCATATGTCAACACATATTATTTATTTATTTATTTATTTATTTATTTATTTCAGTTTGATTACAGGGGAAGTCCACTGGGCCAAGAAGTGCCCATTTTCAGTGGAGGCCCGGGGAGAAAAGCTCCACAAGCAATACAATGAAACATGGTTACATAAAGTTAATGGTAAAATACAAGAGTAAAGATTCATGCAATTGGATTGCATTGTTTCCCAATATATGTCATGCATGAACTACAGAACAAACAGCCCCTGCACCTGAACAGTCTGTTGAGCACAGATTGTTGGTTTTTTGGATATGACATGTGTCTGGGATGTTGATAAATGGCTATTCAAAGTCTATGTGGGACATGTGTAGCTCTGTTCAGTGATGTATGTCCTGGGTGGCTGCCTTGCAAACAGTCTAGCATGTTTGGGAACCATGATCTGCACATGAACATACCACAGTTGTTAGGGTTGTGTGTTTGTCAGCTTCCAATAGCTCTGTTTATGACTTCAACCATGATGAACTCCATGGCCTTGCAGATCAGACTTCATAGGCTTACTGGACTATACTTCCCATAGTGTGTGTTGTGCACCAACACTTGTGGGGAGTGTCATATGTTGCTGTAACACATTCAACGGTTCCAGATCCTGTGGAGAGGGTGAGGCTCAACAGACTGTTCAGGTGCAGGGTTTGTTTGTTCTGTAGTTCATGCATGACACATATTGGGAAACAATGTAATCCAATTGCTGCCATGCTTTTGGCTTTGGGGGGAGCTGTTCAGCCATTCTACATTTGATATCTCCTGGTATAATGATAGGGACTATTGTCAGTGGGAGGGGGGTATGTATATATGGGCCTGTCTGACAGGATGTCGGCATTGTCAGTCAGGCACACTTGGCCCTGACTCAGGACATATATGAGTGTACATTGCTATTTATGACATAGCTGAAGGAGGTGTCATGATTCAGTCTGGACTCCTTCTCAGCTACTCTTTACAAAACACCAACAAACCTGAGCACTAATCCCTGTTATACTCTTTTACACACTTAACACCCTACTGATCCTTTGTGATCAGGCTACGGAGTATGTCATCATAATAACCTGGCATGTCCAGGGGTCGGTTCCGTGTGTACTCTCCAGTCCAGCTGGTGAATATTGTGATTTTGACACAATGTCACATCTGCCTCGTGTACACAGACAACCCTCTCCTCCTCCCAAAAAACTCAGATATATGTGAGAGATGCAACTATATAGACATACAGGAGGCTGAGCTCTCTCGACCCATGACTGGCACAGTCTATCAGGTGGTGAAGGTAACCTCACACACCACATATCAGTCTCACATAAACCTATAGTGACAGCAGTCAAACCACATTATCACACATAAACATACTTGGAGGCTCTAAATCAACTCTGCCTAAGCAGCACAGACCTCCAAAGCAGACACACAAACAACTGCTACCCGACTACAATATCCACATATCACATAGTTCACAATGTCAGTGTGCCACACAGTCACTGCCCTTTGGGCTAAACAACACACCTAATACACTTGTAATAGGTGACACTTATTGTCAGACACACTGACGTCCCACTCACCAGGCCAAACAAGGGAATGGTCACTTTGAGCTGTCTCTCGGGTGACAGGATCCGCCACATAACACATGCACTCCAGTCACTCCAAAGCAAGTACATGACTGGCTCCATCATTGTCCATGTTGTGCGTAAAACCTCAAACGTTTCTCCCTGGACCACATGACATAATACATAGAGGAACTCTCTGATCATGTAGCCCAGGATAGTATGACCCTGACCTTGTCTAGCATCTTACACTCACCAAGTAAGATGTCACAGTACACCAACAAACTGATCACGTTTAACAGTTGGCTAACATATTGGTGTCATTCAAAGGGGATCCAGTATCTGTCAGCCTGTGGTGACATGCTCGACATGCCAAGTAGCTTCCCTATGGAAAGCTTGCACCTGTCACCCTTGGACTTTCGAATACTGGCTAAGGCACTTGCTACCACCATAGTGCCTTTTTTAAGCGGGGCTCAAAAACAAACCCACCTCCATAGACATTACAG
Source organism: Protopterus annectens (assembly GCF_019279795.1). Taxonomy (NCBI): domain Eukaryota; kingdom Metazoa; phylum Chordata; order Ceratodontiformes; family Protopteridae; genus Protopterus; species Protopterus annectens. The sequence goes on along the minus strand of NC_056743.1, from coordinate 1,495,465,060 downwards.
AGTACATGAAACTAAGGGTAATGCTGCTTTAACACCAGATGTGTTACCCTCAAATTGCGCCCACTCAGGAATCTCCTCAGTATGGAGAATAGTGATATCTGTGCACTAACAGACACCTGGTTCAGGCTCCCAAATGCACACCAGCACTACCAGGTTATATTTCATACCATGCTTTCTGACCACAAAACTCGGAATGGCCAACACAAATAGGGGGAGTATCCATATACATCACAGATACAAATACCTCCGGGTTGGTAGCACTGCACAAAGCATCACAGACCATACATATGCACCTAACATTGTGCAAATCTGCCTTTTGGTTTGTTGCCTGCTACAGACCACGCTCCCAAACTCAGGAACCACACTCGGCTTTCCTGGGAAAACTGGACAATATGAAGGTCTCCCCAAACACCATTATATTGGGTGACTTCAAATACCCACACATTGACTGGGGATAGTACTCAGGCCCCAACACCCTCACCCAACAGTTACTACTATTTGTAAACTCATATGCTATGGCACAACCGGTCACCACACCCACAAGAGGGGACAACATATTGGACCTGATCATCACCAACATGGGGACTCTATGTTCCACACCTGAGATATACCTCTTATTGGTAAGGTCAGAACATACATTTATCTCACTGGATATCCATATCCCATCCTCACACCCATCCTAGGTAATCTTGGTGAACTTCTCAAAAGCAAACGTCACACTTTTCCAAACCAAGGTGGTATCCTTCAGAGACCCTGGGACAGTGGTAAATATGGCTCAGACTGCTGAATCCTTTACATACACATTCTATATACACCTAGTGGACTGCATGGATCGTGCTATCCCAAATAACAACTGGACTCACTCCTCCAATGGCAGGGGACCTGTCTGGTAGACCCTGGCCATTAATAAGCTATACAACGAAAGGAGGATGCTACTACATGATGGAGCACAATCCCAGACAGGGAAGGCATCTGTGATCTGTACTAGCAGACAGCTACAATCACTCATGTATTTATCTAAGGCCAGCTTTTAACGGACAATTGCACCAGACACGTAGGACAATCACAAGGCCTTCTTCAGTTAATTCAGGTACCTGGATGGACACTCACTGATATGCTGTGAGTTACTGCATACTGACTAAACATACCGTGAACCCACAGACATTGCCAACATCCTGGCAAACAGGTTGAGTGCAGATGTCTCCCCACCCCAAAGGAGCTACTGTCCATCCCAACAGAGTGTAACCTCCCTGACATCACAAATAAACATGTGAGTGCTGCCCTCCCCACAGTGGACAACACAGCATCAATGGGACCAGACGGTGTCCCGGCCTGCGTCTTACACGGGCTTCATGACAGACGTAACCCTCACATTAAGTCACTGTTTAATATCAGAGTTACTGCAGGATATGTACCCAAGGAATGACGTACAGCGACAGTGGTCCAGCACCGCAGAGTTGGTGCCACAATGGACCACAGACAATATCGGCCTATAAGGCTAACTAGCTTGTTCTGCAAAGCTATGGAGCGTATTGTAATGGGACTCATACACATAGACATTGGGAACCTACAGACACTGGGTCCTACACATTTCAGTGTTGTTGTGGGCAGATCTTGCCTCTTGGACCTGTTCATATTCTTTAAACAGTTACCAGGTCCATCAGTGTAGGGACGGTTGTCCACACAGCCTACCTGGACCTTGCACAACCCTTCAACACAATACCCCACTCGGCCATTATGCATAGGCTCACCGGCGTTGATATCAACACATATCTCACACGATGGAGTGCTACCTGGATCAGGGATAGCACCCACATGCTCAGTATTGCAGGTGCCATGTCTGGCTATACACCAGTTACACATGGCATCCCACAAGGCTCAGTCCTGGGACCTCTCTTGCTCAGTATATATTTGTGTGATGTACAGGCTAACACAGGAGGAATATGGCTGACCATGTTCGCAGATGACTGCAAACTGGGTGCCATAATCAACTCTCCAGCTGGCACATGCATACTCAAACAGGGTCTCACAGAGATGGATGACTGGTGCCTGAGCCATGGCCTACAGCTAAATGCCATTAGTTGCATAGTCATCCCCTTTGGGAATAACAACATGCCCACACATTACCACATAGGTAGTAATCCATTACATATGGTAGTAGTTGTTAAGGGTTTGGGGACATGACTTGTTCGTACTCTCGCCTTTGACAATCACGTTGCCAAAGTGGTTAGACAGACCTTCTATATAGCCCACCTTATCCCATATGGTTTCACATGTAGATCAAGTGAGGTCATTGTGCCCCTATGCTCATCATGACCATGCTTGGTTACAATGCCACATTTGGGATGTACCTTACCCGACACCTGCAGCAACTGTAATGGCCACAAATGTTCCTCAACAATCAGATGTAGGGACTCACACGGATGCCCTGCACAGTTCAGATACAGTAACTCCAGCTCTACTCAGTCGCTTACCACCTACTCGGATGTGATCTGTGCCTGTTGTTTAAGGAAATATCTGACCTAGAATTAATGGACATGCTCCACCTCAGGATATCCGACTCCCTTGGAGCTACACACTCCAGGGACATATACCTCAGCACAGATGTTAATAGGACATACTTGAGGGACAGATTCTTATCCCCGAGGCTCCACTCACACCGGATTGCAATCCCGGTTTGCATAGGCAGAGCCACCCACTGACCACCTACAGGAGACATCTTGACAAGTGGATGGGTGATTGTATGTTTACCCATGGGATATCTTCTGGGTCCCTGCTACACAGAGGCACAATAGACTAAACGACCTACTATTCACAGGCACAATGTTCTAATCTGACAGGGTTGCGAAAGCCAAACACACTCTGGCTAGGCTGTACATGCCCTAGGGCAGATAGCCTAGTATCAACCCCTGAACCTATGATAATGTTCAGGATGCACAATGTTTATTGATGATACTGTTTGCAAGTTTTTATCATCTTTGCTTTCCCATTTTCTATGAACAACTTAGGTAACTGCAGAACATATTTGATTATGATAGGGTTGCACTATATTATATATGTGTCTGCTGTCATATAACTGTGTGCACAGGGCAGATTGCTGGATAGTGAGAGGTTCCTGGGTTAACACATGCAACTGCCAGATATGTGTGGCCCACTGCTGTACTCCGACATGGCCTAAGTGTGTGAGCTTGCCCAGTTCAGACTGTCAGTGTTTTGTTGCCTGACATTCGTCTCATTTATTCAAGTGTGTGAGCATGCCCGGTGTGACCTTTCAGTATGTTGCAGTCTGAGCTCCACTACATTTGTTGATTTATGTGTACATGTCCAATATTAACATTCATACTGTGTGTGTTGAAAGTCAGGTTCTATTCTTACTGCAGGACTCACCTTTGTGTCATAACTCGACAGGGATTATGCTGTGCCTGCAGGGTTTCCATGAGATACTTTGCATAGATTTATCAATGTTTCTTCATACAGGCTGACCACTGCAATACTGTCATGGTTTAGTGGTTCAGTACTATGACTATAGTGCACAGTATCCTGGGTTCAAGGCCCATCACTGCTTTATATTTTCATACTGAGCAGACCAGACTGCTTAAGGGCCAGTAGAGCAAAAATGAGCATGGTGGCTTTTGTTCAGCTATGCCATACTTAGACCCAGCTTGTCCAACATTGCTCAATATTAACCAACATTGCTGGACATTGGCCAATATTACTCAACATTGACCACAGCTGTGCTAGTTGCTGTGTGCAATTTTCTTTACATATACTACATGGTGGTAAATGCTGTTTAGCACTGCTTTATATTGCTTAACACATGGCAATCATGCCTCAGGTGGTGGTGCTGCAGGGCTGCCTATGTCAGATGCACATACTACACTCCCTATACATGTCTGAAAGCAGGTAGTGTCAACTTAGGCATCCCTTTTACTATATGTGCGAGTCAGAGAGAGGTATCATTTCCAGAGTTCCTACTGAGCCAGTGTATGTGCTACGCGTTGCCTCTTTGCCAAGGCCAAATCATACTGGGCACTCCTCCTTCTGCCTACTGGGACAGGTTCAGATTGTTCCTCCTCCGAGTCACGCTCTGCCTGTGATGGCCTTGGCAATGGTGGGGGGGCTGTTTGGCCCGGGCCTATGCTACTCCTGCTGCAGCTGTTTTTGCAGGATCATATTATGTAGCATAGCTCATACCATGACAATTTGGGTACATGTAATTGGTGAGTACTGCAAGGCTCCACCAGATGTGTCCAGGCACCGGAACCGTGACTTGAGCAGCCCAAACACACGCTCAATTACATTTCATGTTTGTGCGCGTGCCTCATTATGGCGTTCCTGTTCAGGTGTGTGTGCATTTCTGATGGGTGTCATCAGCCACGGCTTCAGTGCATAGCCAGCATCCCCCACTAGGTGACCATGAGGGATGTCCCCGTTGGCAAATGTCTGGTATAGCTGTGTCAGATGCCAGATATGGGAATCATGGTAGCTTCCAGGGCAGCCAGCACACAGATTCAGTATTATGTCCTGGGCATCACACATGACCTGGCAGTTGATGGAGGGGAAGCCCTTGCAGTTGAAGTAGACCCTACCCCGCTCACCGGCTGGCGCTTTGATGCATATGTGCGTGCAGTCTATTGCACCCACTACCTCAGGGTATTCCGCTATTTGCTGGAAAAGACACATATTGCTGGCCACTACCTCACGGGTATTGGGGAAATATACATGATCACCGACATGTGCTGACATGGCATCCAGGAATTGGTGAAGTACCCTGGATGCTTATGCCTGTGATATCCCCATCATATCACCAGTTGGTCTCTGGAAGGTACCCGTTGCTAATATTCTTAGGCCAGCACATACCATGGTTTCCACTGGGATGGGTTCCCCTCTGTTGGTTCTGTGTGTGAGGCGTGGCCTGCACAGCTCAACAATTTGCTGCAAGAGGTCTCTGTCCACTCTATAGCGCTCCACTATCTCCAGCTCATGTAACCCCTGGTAGGTGACCCTGAGCCTGTACACTCTTCTCCATCTCCTCACTGTGGGTTGTCCAGCAGCATTTGCATTATCACCACCCTCAGCATGTTGCATATGTTGCCTTATAACAGCAATGGCAGCCCCTAACATTTTTTGTCTCAGTAAAGCTTTTTCAGTTTTCACTTCTATTAGCTTACTGCAGTGTTGCAGTGTCTCTTGAGAGAAACATAATGGACTGTTGTTTGCAGAGTTTTAAGTGCTGGGCTGGGCTGGGGTAGTGTACTGCCTGGGTAATTGCCTGATTCTCATTGTTTTCACCTGCTAGCTCTGCTAGTACTCCCTGGTAGATTCCTACTATTTGTTGTGCTTCCTTTTTCCTTTCTGTTTCCTCGGGGGGGCAGCACAAGCGCAAATGCACACACAGCAGCTCACACACGCGCACACATGCTTACATGGACTAAAACTTCTTATTCTTGTTAAAACACGTGCACACCAGTGCAAATGCGCTTACAACTCCTTAAACAGCCTTATACATGCTTACTCCGGCTTACATGCGCGCACACTGTCTTACTTGGGTTTACAGGCACGCACACGCATGCATACCTGCTCAGCAAGAAACTTTAGTGTTATCCACAGCATACACCTTCAATTTCTTGCCTTTACCTAGCCTACCTGTTGACACACCTCTTTCAATGATGTGTAAATGACAGCTGACACATGCCACTCTGCTCCAATGAGCTTCACTTCTTTCATACATACCCCCCTCGTGATGTCACCTATCTTCTACTCTGTTACTCCCCTTATCCTACTCCTACACTCCACTGACTGTGCTCATTTGCTATGTAAACTTGCGATTCACTATCCTAAACCCTCATTTACATAGGATTATCTACTAATGCTTGGTTACATCTCTTAGACTGAGCTTCCCCCCTTAGCAACCTCTACTCGGTGGCCATGTTGTCTTCAGCCTGCCATTCACTTGCATTGTAAATTCATATTAGCATTAAAATCCACATTTGTGGATCTTCATTATTGATTTTCTGGTTTTTTGAGTGCAGCGCGTTTGCACGGCGCTGCGCTACTCTTAAACCTCGGAGATCGGGATGAAAAAAAAAAGTTATTTTATTTTTATTTTGCATCACTTAACGTTGCCAATGGCCATATTTTTGGCCATTGGCATGCTTACTCATATGAATGCATCCTTTTTTTGGAGCTGTCATGGCTCCATTTTGCTATTTGCAGAACCGTCAGTTGTCAACTGACTACATTTCTACAAATAACACTACTCCTACTCAGACAGGTTCGGGTTTCCTGGATCGCAAATTTACCTCATTTGCATAGCTTTTGCCTGAAATTGAGGTAATTTGCATATCCAAGCCCTGTTCATCTAGGACTCATTTAAGAAGCTCTTTTGCACGCCCCTACCGGCTGTTCCTGGATCACTCGGTGGACATGTTGGCTGCATGGAGTCTTATTCTACTCTTAGACTCCGTGCAAGCTTTCGTGAATCCGGCCCAGAGTATTTCCAGATGCAACTGTCTGCATCAAGCCCAAGTTTCCTTAAGAGCACACAGGAAACACAGTCAGTCTGTGGTCCAGATTTCTCTCTATGTCTCCCTCCAGGTCCCCAATAAGACTCTCCACTGGCACAGTTATAGAACTGAGTCCTCAGCCGAGTGTCCAAGCCAAGTTTTCCAGCACCCTCTCTGTGAAATCAGTGCTTCATGCCCCTACTCCAAGCAGCTGACACACACACACTCTTGGAGATTTGATTTGCACACACACACACACACACACACACACACACACACACACACACACACACACACACACACACACACACACCTGGGAAAGGCTAGCGCAGATTTACTAGCTATGTCCCTTTCTACCCAGACTATAAGGTAGTTACACTGCCACCAGACACTCCAATGCCATCTACTCTAAGGTTCTTACAAGGGTACCCAATTATACTGAGTGACATTAATATTAATACCAATGGTGGTGTTTAGCCAATGCTGTAAGGCTTTCAGGAGTGGCCACAGAGTCAAATTGATATAAGCACTCTCAAAGGTTAAAATATTCTCTTAAGGACCAGCCACAATGAAAAGTTTAAATATATTTAATAATAAATAAGAAAAGAACATAAAAATACTAAATATCTAGTTACAATAAACGTCAGAGTTTTATTCACATGAAATAGTAGAATAACACAGATGAACAGATTCACAGAGATACAGAAAAATAATGCTTAACTAATCTCACTATATTTTCTTGACTGATCTAAAGAATTGCTATTCCCTGGTCACTTATCAGAGCAAGGCAAGATGAAGTAGGTAAGGGGTCCTTCTTTGTCAGGTTCCAAAAAAACAAAGTGCTCTGAGACTTCTCTCTCATCTAGTATTAAAACATCATTTTTGTCCTAGATTACAGAATGCCATCACATACATATGGTCATCTCACTTCTGCTTCCCATGCTACCCCCATTGCTAGAAACTGAACCAAAATTTAGCACATATGTTACTATACACACAGAACTTTCCTGAGCTGTGTCATAGCATCTGGAAACTATAAAACCATAAAACACTTCCACTCTTCCTACAGGAACTAATAAGCCATTCTCTAGCAAAGATGTTTAGTCTCTGGCTGCAATCAGAACTGTAAGATACAATCTTTATAGCCTAAACCAGGTAATTTAATTTCCAACTATTTGTCAAGGTTAGCTGGACTGAGATTAACCTCTTCTCTTCCAGTATCCCATGTTAAAACATATACATTTAATCAGTTACAATGCAGTCAGGACCTACTGTTGGTACATTTTTTTAACACAAGGAACATTCTTCAACAAAAGCATCTGTACAAATCAGTTTGATATGCAAATGACATATAACTATTTACAAAACTCCACCTAGTTATATTGCCATATGTTACACATCCACTGCCCTACTTCTCCTGGCATAGCTGGCAATACTTCACATTGTCACACATTTTATGCATTTTTTGACAGATGATTGTTTACACTGAACAAATGACAACAAGGCTAGTTATTTTTTGTGATGACCCACCACTGGAACAGTAATCAAAGAGCCTCAATCCTCACCACTGGCACCAATGGGAGACATACACTGGGAGGATAACAGGTACACACACAGTATTTCCAGATGTAGCTCTCTGCATCAAGTGCAATTTCCCTTAAGGGTACACAGAGCCCACAGTCAGTCTGGGGTTGGTTTCTCCAGATCTCCAATAAGACTCCCTACTGGCACAGCTATAGAGTTGAGATCTCAGTTAAGTGGCCAAGCCAAGACCTCCAGGACCCTCTCTGTCTAACCAATGCTTCGTGCCCCAACCCAAGTAGCCGATACACACACACACACACACACACACACACACACACACACACACACACACACACACACACACACAAACACAGGCACACACACACACACACACACACACACACACACACACACACACACACACACACACACACACACACACACACACACCTGGGAAAGGCTGGCACAGGTTTACTAGCTATGCCCCCTTTTTCCCAGACTATAATGTAGCTATCACTGCCACCAGACAACTCCTTATCAGCTACTTTAAGGCCCTTAACAAAGGGTGTCCAATCTTATCGTGTAATATTAATATTAATACAAATGGTAGTTTGTCACCAAATAAATATGCAAGCACTCTCAAAACTTAAATATCTCTAGACAGATCAACCACAATGAAAGGTATAAACATATTTAATAATAAATAATAAAAGAACAAGAAAATACTCAGTATATAGTCACAGTGACATCAGAGTTCAAAATCACAGGAAATAGTGAAAACAACAAATACATAAACATAAATATCTATAAAGATAAATATATAAACTAAGCTTTGCTATATTCCTAACTATATCCAAGAGAATTATACAATTCCCTAGAACTTACATACAAACTTACATACAGAGCAAGGCAGAAGTGGTGAACGGTTCTTGGCAGGTCCAAGACAGAATACAGAATGCTCTGTCTCTCTAGGAGACTTTTTTAATTAATAATTCAAATATTACTGCTGGGATAGCTTGCAGAAGGATATCATTTCTTGTCATCTGACTCTATCCCAGGGGAAACCCCGACTGCTGGAATCTGGCAGTATTTAGCATCTACCTGTGAAAATACATAGACCTCAGATCTTTGGCAGATGCTGGAAGTCATAAAACAATTACATTCCCCCACATTTCAACTGTAGTTATTTCACCTTAAAGATAATACAGAAAACTTCTCAGCACAGATTATGTGTTTCTAGCTCACTGAAAAATGAAAGATATCATCTTTTTTGCATAGCCATAAAGTAATTTAATTTCAGCTATTTTTTCTGAAGTTAACCTCATGTATTCCAGTTTCCACTGTTAAAATATATACATTTAAACAGTTATAGTAGTGCATGTAAATTTCTGTTCTATTCCAGTAGGTACACTGTGGTTACATTTTAAGCACAAGCACTTTGTAAAATACCTTTTTAATACATGTCTGTATAGACCAGTTTGATATACACATGACATACAGTTCTAATACATTTGTAACACAAGCATCTTATATAAATCATGTTGATATTCACAAATGGCATATAATTATTTAGAAAAAATCCAGATAGCTGTGCTGGTAGTATCTCCCTTTGTCACACATTTATCTGGACACCCCCGAACCAAGCAGTTATAGCTACTTATATGTACAATTAAAACATCCAATTGTGATAAAACAGGATGGCTACATAATGCATTTCACCTTTGCTCTACATAAGCAGCTGTCATCCATTAAACTATTCCAGTTTGTTTCACACAAATCACATTAGTCCTGTAAAGCCAAAGTAAGGAGAAAAACAACAATGTTCACCTAGTCATTTTCCTCCTTATACCAACTTTGTTGTGCCTTTCAGATGTAAAATTAAGTAGTCATTCTTACTTCACACAAATGCACACTAGTCTTGCACAGCCAAATAGTGATGGTTTAAACTCAGGAAATAACAGGAGGGTCAATTTCTTTCATCTGGGTGACTCCATCCCTCACCCAGCAGTTATAGCCACCTGTATATACAATTCAAACATCTGATTGTGATATAGCAGGATTGCAATGAAATGCACGTTTGCTCTACACAAACAATTGCTACACATTAAAGTATTCCAAGTTGTTTTACAAAAATCACAAATCCACAATAATGAGCAAAACAACAGCAGCTAGTAATTGTATGCTCAATCAGACATTAAAGTTTCATACTTTTTCTTGTTCAGATAAAATACTAAATTAACATCTATCACTGATTTCAGGTGTTTGTTTCCCTCCTCCTCCCTTGAAATGATGATGATGGCTATTATTGTTATTATTATTATTATTATTATTATTATTATTATTATTATTATTATTAAATATTTTGTTCCCCTTCTCTTTATTACTGTGCTGGTTGAAACTGAATTCAAAATACAGTCAGCAAGTTTCTTCCCACCAAAGAAATATTTACACAAAATGCCTGTCCTCAGAACACCAGTAAACAGTAGCAAAGTACTTCTTGTAATGACAGACAAATTTAAAGACCACCAAGCCTCAGGACACCAAGAAAATCACTAACAAAAGGGTTTGCCATTGTATACATCTATTTCTTATTGAAGCTCCACTCACCTAAATTGCAGATCCAATTACAGAAACTGCAAATTGCAATCCCTCCTGACAAAAGCGATAAGCTGCTCTGCACTATATTCCCATATGCTGATTATTGACTTTCCTATCTACTACTACTGTAAATGTTTAACTGATTATATTTATTAACTTCTACCTACTCATACTTAATCTGGGTTTGTATAAGAAGAACAAAGCAACGAAAGAGTGAATACTCTTTCATTGACAAGTAAAATCCGAGAGAGTCTGAAAATAGCAAAGTCATGGAACAGCAATTTTTTCCGTAGGGAAAAAAATTGCAGGGACATTCTCAGGACTTTGCTATTTTATCCACTAATGGTGCAATCTTGGGAGTTGGTATATTTTAAGTAGGGGGTGGGGGCACAGCCCTACCCGATCGAGTTGTGGCCAAGCCCCCACTTTACTTTAATCTTTATATATTTTTGAAATAGTGATTTTTTTCCCCTCGGGAAAAAAATTGCTGTCCCATTAACCGCTATTTTCAGACTTCGGTTTAAGGTGTGCCGACAAAGAGTGTTAAACTCTTTCGTCATTTTGTTCTTCTCATATCGACCCACTTAATCCTTGTTCTTTCTCATCATACCACTGCTTACTAATTTCAACCCAAGTGTTAGTCTTTGTCTTGCCTTGTTTTCTTGCATTTCGTCTGCTACAGCTATATACCAAATTTAAAGGCTCCCATTCTGAATCCTCCGTGTAAGACTAAATAAGTCTTACCGGAGACTACAGTTGAATGGTATGATGTCAGCATGCCATGAATATTCATGAGGACATGTTGACTCCACTTCAAGTCTAACACGGACCGTGCAGGAAAGCAGGGGGCATGTCCGACTGCCGAGCAGTCTAAAGGTCCACGCCCCTGCAAGTGTCTGAAATGTAAAATGTCAACACACAGAATGAGTCCTCAAATGTCCACGTGACTCCAACACCACACTCCCTGACATTGTAAACCCCCCAGCACAGTTATAAAAGTAAAACATTAATTTTTTTTTCTAATTCCTGATATAGCTGCCCATATTTGCATGTGTGCACGGGTGTGCCCATTGCTTAGCTGCAGTTTGCAATCTCAACATGGAAGAGCATAATAAGGAATGTTTATGCAAATTATGCCAAATAGCAATAGTAGTGGTAGAGCTTTCATACCAAGAGAAGGCATTCATTTTTTAAACCTCAGGTAGGGTGCCCAGGTTGTATCGCATGACAACTGTATTCCCACATCACAGGGCCAATGCCTCCACTGAGGCTGGTTATTACTGTCCCAGTACCCTGAGGAGACCTATCTGCATAGACATGGGGTGGGATCATACTGCAGTTCGTACATGACTGCATAGGGGACATACATACTTCGCATCCCTACGGTTTGTCTTGTTCAGGGCGGTTCATGCCTTTAAGACATGGTTGACATTTTCGAGGGTCACCCAGCCCATTGCTGGGGTGTTGCAGTCCATACAGCCTACCTCGCCCTGGCAAGGGCTTCATAACATTACCCCTCAGGTAGCGTTAATGAAACCATTGGCTGGGATGTGAACATGTACATCACAGAATGTGTTGTAAACTGTCTATGTGACACAACCCACATGGTCATAGTTGCTGGCTGCATGTCAGACCAACTGCCTGTCACAGGTGGTGTCCCATGGTGCCATTCCGTGGTGCACCCTGTCATACATCTACATTTCCACGGTACAGGCACACACAGCGGTGTTATGGGTAACATTGTTTGTAGATGCTTGCAGAACAGATGCCATACTGGGACGGACATCTGACACAGATATCCTTCGCAGGGGCCTCGGATATGCATATCTGCTGTCAGGGACATGTCCCACAGCTAACTGGTACATAATGCAAAGTCATACCTGTCGAGGGTAGTAGGTCACCCCTGTACAACGTATAGGTGGCTGTCCACACAGCACAGGGGTGACTACCAGGGATCAGGGGACAGGGTTTGTCGGTCGCCTTTCATTCAACACACACATTGCTATCGTGGTTCTGTGGGACTTCTACATTGACCACCTGTATGTGCAGGGAGTCACATCTGACTTCACAGCCCGACACGTACACACGGTCACTATATAGCATAGAACTTCACTTATTTGCCTAAGTATGAGCTTATTGTTGTGGCAGTTTGGTAGCTTATTCTGTTTCTTGGGACATTTAGGTATTTCAGTTACGGAAATAACGATTCAGGCTACAATTACATTAAATCACGTGGAAATCATTATGACCTACACTCTTAGCACTTCCCGTTTTTAATGCTTTATTTCGAACACGTATGCCAATACAGGGACTGCCCTCGCAAAGTGGGACGGTTGGTGACCTTAGTCGCTACTCCTGTGTCGGTGCGGCGTGCTGACATGCTGCTGTACACCTTCTCTGACTATGCACACTCACAGTACATTGCTGTACGGACACGGTATTACGCGTATCCTTTGTTCCTTGGACAGGTACATTTCGGGCTGCGTGGGTTTTATTTGCTTCTCTGTTTAGTTGGGACGGGTACTTTGTTGCATACTCTGCGGACATTTCATTCTGCACGGGCCATGGCTGCAGCCATTTCTATTCTGGGCGGACTATGGCAGACAGCACGTTAGGTTGCTCTTCGCCTGCCTGCTTAAACACGCCTACTGACGCATCCTACTTGGGCTCGCTCACGTACACTACGCACATGCCTGTGGTTACGGTGCACTCTCATTAATATGCATATGGCGCTACTGCGCCGGCTATGCAATGCACCGCCGGCGCAAGCCTTACGCCGGCCTTGCGCCGAGCTTCATGAATCCCGGGGATCATCTTTTTTGCATAGCCATAAAGTAATTTAATTTCAGCTATTTTTTCTGAAGTTAACCTCATGTATTCCAGTTTCCACTGTTAAAATATATACATTTAAACAGTTATAGTAGTGCATGTAAATTTCTGTTCTATTCCAGTAGGTACACTGTGGTTACATTTTAAGCACAAGCACTTTGTAAAATACCTTTTTAATACATGTCTGTATAGACCAGTTTGATATACACATGACATACAGTTCTAATACATTTGTAACACAAGCATCTTATATAAATCATGTTGATATTCACAAATGGCATATAATTATTTAGAAAAAATCCAGATAGCTGTGCTGGTAGTATCTCCCTTTGTCACACATTTATCTGGACACCCCCCACCAAGCAGTTATAGCTACTTATATGTACAATTAAAACATCCAGTTGTGATAAAACAGGATGGCTACATAATGCATTTCACCTTTGCTCTACATAAGCAGCTGTCATCCATTAAACTATTCCAGTTTGTTTCACACAAATCACATTAGTCCTGTAAAGCCAAAGTAAGGAGAAAAACAACAATGTTCACCTAGTCATTTTCCTCCTTATACCAACTTTGTTGTGCCTTTCAGATGTAAAATTAAGTAGTCATTCTTACTTCACACAAATGCACACTAGTCTTGCACAGCCAAATAGTGATGGTTTAAACTCAGGAAATAACAGGAGGGTCAATTTCTTTCATCTGGGTGACTCCATCCCTCACCCAGCAGTTATAGCCACCTGTATATACAATTCAAACATCTGATTGTGATATAGCAGGATTGCAATGAAATGCACGTTTGCTCTACACAAACAATTGCTACACATTAAAGTATTCCAAGTTGTTTTACAAAAATCACAAATCCACAATAATGAGCAAAACAACAGCAGCTAGTAATTGTATGCTCAATCAGACATTAAAGTTTCATACTTTTTCTTGTTCAGATAAATTACTTAAATTAACATCTATCACTGATTTCAGGTGTTTGTTTCCCTCCTCCTCCCTTGAAATGATGATGATGGCTATTGTTATTATTATTATTATTATTATTATTATTATTATTATTATTATTATTATTAAATATTTTGTTCCCCCTTCTCTTTATTACTGTGCTGGTTGAAACTGAATTCAAAATACAGTCAGCAAGTTTCTTCCCACCAAAGAAAATATTTACACAAAATGCCTGTCCTCAGAACACCAGTAAACAGTAGCAAAGTACTTCTTGTAATGACAGACAAATTTAAAGACCACCAAGCCTCAGGACACCAAGAAAATCACTAACAAAAGGTTTGCCATTGTATACATCTATTTCTTATTGAAGCTCCACTCACCTAAATTGCAGATCCAATTACAGAAACTGCAAATTGCAATCCCTCTGACAAAAACGATAGCTGCTCTGCACTATATTCCCATATGCTGATTATTGACTTTCCCTATCTACTACTACTGTAAATGTTTAACTGATTATATTTATTAACTACCTACTCATACTTAATCTGGGTTTGTATAAGAAGAACAAAGCAACGAAAGAGTGAATACTCTTTCATTGACAAGTAAAATCCGAAGTCTGAAAATAGCAAAGTCATGGAACAGCAATTTTTTCCGTAGGGAAAAAAATTGCAGGGACATTCTCAGGACTTTGCTATTTTATCCACTGTGGTGCAATCTTGGAGTTGGTATATTTAAGTAGGGGGGGGTGGGGGGCACAGCCCCCCACATCGGGAGTTGTGGGGGGCCAAGCCCCCCACTTTACTTTGTCTTTATATATTTTTTTTGAAATAGTGATTTTTTTCCCTCGGAAAAAAAATTGCTGTCCCGTAACTTCGCTATTTTCAGACTTCGGGTTTTAGGTGTCGACAAAAGAGTGTTCGCTCTTTCGTCATTTTGTTCTTCTCATATCGACCCACTTAATCCTTGTTCTTTCTCATCATACCACTGCTTACTAATTTCAACCCAAGTGTTAGTCTTTGTCTTGCCTTGTTTTTCTTGCATTTCTGTCTGCTACAGCTATATGCAAATTTAAAGGCTCCCCCGGATTCACGAATCCTCCGTGTAAGACTAAATAAGTCTTACTCGGAGACTGCAGTTGAATGGTATGATGTCAGCATGCCATGAATATTCATGAGGACACGTTGACTCCACTTCAAGTCTAACACGGACCGTGCAGGAAAGCAGGGGGCATGTCCGACTGCCGAGCAGTCTAAAGGTCCACGCCCCTGCAAGTGTCTGAAATGTAAAATGTCAACACACAAGAATGAGTCCGCTCAAATGTCCACGTACCCAACACCACACTCCCTGACATTGTAAACCCCCAGCACAGTTATAAAAAGTAAAACATTAATTTTTTTTTTCTAATTCCTGATATAGCTGCCCATATTTGCGCATGTGTGCACGGGTGTGCCCATTGCTTAGCTGCAGTTTGCAATCTCAACATGGAAGAGCATAATAAGGAATGTTTATGCAAATTATGCCAAATAGCAATAGCGTAGTGGTAGAGCTTTCATACCAAGAGAAGGCATTCATGGTTCGAGTCCCACCACTCCCCTTCCTATTTTATGTTTGAAATTAGTATATGAAAAATACCCGACATATATGATTAAAATTTTACTAAACAGCATTGAAATGGCCTATGTATCAGTGAACAAAATGTATATTTATAAAGGATCCTGACATATAATTGCCCGCAGTTAAGCAACACTTTACCCAGCGCAATATAGGTGCCCTTAGTTAAGCAGCGCTTTAGCCAGTGCAATAGAGGTGCCCGTAGTTAAACAGTGCTTTAGCCAGTGCAAAGGAGGTACCCGTAGTTAAGCAGCACTTTACCCAGTGCAATAAAGGTGCCCATAGCTAAATAACGCTTTACCCGGTGCAATCAGTTTGCGCGGAGGTGCGCACCGCGCCAACCAGTGCACCGTAGGGCAACGTGGAGCAACGTAGAGCAAAGTTGCCTAAACACAGCCACACCCCCTAGCCTGTCTGGACAGTAGTAAAATAAAAAGCAATGACAAGGTTAGAACCCGGGACACTGTGCACCATAATCAAAGTACTGAACCACTAAGCCATGACAGCTTAGGATAAACAGCCACTGTTAACATACATATGCTTATAAATGGTAGATTAACCATTGCTAAGCAGGTCTGCAGTCAGCCGAGAATTTTCAAAAATGGCCAATCACAAAAAAGTGCGAGAAATGTGGCATATTTAAGCCCCATAGGCGACAATACTCACCATAACTGATTGTAGCTCCCATTTGCAGTTAGAATGGCTGGTGCTGGAGAGGGTACATGCTTTAGAGTGCAAGGCTGGGGCATCGAGGAGTCAAAATACATGGTTTGGCTCCTTGTCCACCGTCATGAGTCAAGACTCCTGCAGGGCCAGTTTCAAGGGACGGAGTACAAAGCAGAGGCTTGGAACCGGTTATCTCATGACCTCACTGGTGTCACAGGCATTCCTCGGACTTTTGAGCAGGTCCGTCACCACCATGCAGACCTGAAGAGATGGAAGCAGGACCTACTGAACCAATGGATACAGGAGGCCCGTGGGATGCAAGATGCCCCACTACTGAGTAGGTAGCCATGGAATGCAGTATGTAAGACATGCTAATTTACTCTATATTATGGATAGGTATGTCTCAATATCCCTTCATTTACTTCACAGCTGTAGGTGTCCATGCTGCGAATCAGCTAGCCTATGCAGATAGGCTGCTAAGGCTTCGCCACCAGGCAGGTTAGTAATTATTCTGCATGTATTGTTATATAAAACTTGGTGCTGAAATAAATATATCATGCATTACAATGAGTGAATGTAAAGGAAAAATAGGAAGGCCATAACACAAAGCTTGTTCTGTAGATCTTTACCAGCAATTGTTGTGGAATTGCATTACATAAGTGTGATATGAGAAGCAGCCATTCTAGCAGCAAATAATGTTACAGAGGCACTTTACAACCCCCACACAGTATCATAGCAGGACAAACACTGGCAAATCTGATTAGGACAGAGGCCATACTTCCTAACTGTGACTACTTTTCAGGGATGTCCCTGATTGTGAAACATATTTTAGCTGTGTCCCTCTGAATCCCTCTGAAAAGTACTGATGTCAGTCAGAAAGGTGGGGTATTACACAATGAATACTGACAGTAATAACAGTAGACACCACTTGTACTTCATAAAAGGTGTACTAATCCATATGCACTGCTTCACTCAAGTCTACACTTACTGCCTCTACAATGTGTAAGGTGTGCCATACTTTTAACTACCTATCCCTGACACCATGCAAAGATGTATCTAAGTGTTTCATAGGCCGGGCAGAGGCACAAACACACAGGCATATCAGCTATTCTGCTGTTACACACTCTGCAAATAGCTTTGGTAGGACTTCCACAAGCATACCCTTATGTATGAGTACAACACAGAAATACCAAAGGATGTAGCCATGTACTGGTAGCAACTGACTGTAACAAGGCCATTGTACCAGTGCTGAAAACACCTGTGGGTTGCATAGACAAAGAATAACAGTGTAACATCTGGCTACCATCTGGATAGGTTCACAGTTGGGAACTATGCAGACAGACTACCTGCCTTGATAAACTAACAGGTACACCAATCCTTTAAGTCCAGTAAGATTACATTCACACAATAATACATAATGCTCTCTGTATGACAGCATCCCCCCACAATTAAAATATACTTGTGTGTTTAGGGTCTACCAAGGATGTAGGTAGGCATACTCAGTACTGGAATTGTCCAGTTGTCCTGACAACCCTGTGCTAATGTCAACAATAAAAAATACAAACCCTGCAGAAGTGAGTACATTAACATTTACAGTATTACAGTTCACAAACAGTTTATGTGCCAAAAGAATGCTTCTCAATAACTACTTTTGTATGGTAGTTACTTATATGAGTAGAAAAGAAACTACATAGTCACATATATCCTGTCTAAGTATTTGTAGGGGTGAGTTAAACTCTACACTGATAGTTCTGTACTGGAAGTGGCAACAGTCAGGTCTGAGTGCAACATGTACATCACTGTCTACAACTCTAGCTTCAGATATAAGAAGTATACTAACCTTCTGACTTACACAACAGTGTCCACAGCAAACAAGCATGGGCCCCACTCTGGAAATCTGAAAGGGCTATGCCTACATACCTTAGCAATTTATAGCATTGGGTTGCTATGACAGTGAGTACTGCAATTACCACACAGCAGGCTGTATGCATTTACCAAATGCTGGGCACCAATTGGTGCAGAGGGCATCACATGCACATGCGCAGATACCTATAAAAGCAGACTGTGCTTGCTATCCCCACATGCAATCATTACATTGCACATGTCAGAGACTATATAACTCCTGGAGAGTAGTGACAAAAAATTATTACTTAATAAAAAAATATTTAATTAAGTAAAAATATATATACTTAATTACTAACCAAAAATATTAATTAAGAAAAAAAATACTTAATTAATAACCAAAAATAAAACTTAAGTAAAAAAACTTTACTTAATTAATAAAAAAAATAAATAAAAAAATGTTGTCAAAGCATACACAGACGGACCTGAAAGTGACAAACAGGTATGTAACAGATATGTAGTTACCAGCAAGTAGTAGATGTTTATGAATAGTACTGTACATACTCTGAAACATGCATATGTGGCAGCAGTAGGTATGTATGCACTGATGCCATGCATAACTACCACCATGGACAAATTAGTGTGTAGCTGTGTGCATATGTAGCTCAGCATTATATGTCAAACATCTGATCATGTTATCTATGTTATGTACAGTACTGTGTATAATGGCAGTTTGGGGGAGTAGTGCAAACACCTATATAAACTTGGATGTGACAGAGTAAGACATGCATGATGGTCATATAATGTGTAGCTTAGCATTGGCAACTGCTGTACCAGGCTAGTATAGTAATGTAGCATTTGCAGCTATATATACTCCCTGTACTATTACTGTATGCACACATGTGACAACTGTCCATGTTGTAGCAAGGCCCAACAGGTCATCTGTGAGGTGTATGGACTTGCAACAGTGTGGACCTTGTGTGTGTATGGCACACACATATGGAGAGATATTTATGTGTCCGATATATTAGCATCTTAACATGTGCATAGAGCAAGGGACATACTGCAACTGTTTGTGAAGGGTGGACATTTATATGTTGGTGCAGGTTGTTATGTGCATATTTATATGTAGGTTGTAGTGTGTGGCAAACAAGACAGCATACAGTGCTGGCATATGACATGTGGTTTTAAATGCTATGGGTATGATTTGTTAGATTTTTAGTCTTCCAGACAGGGGGTCCTGCCAAAGATACATGTGCTGAGAATACCTTCCATGCATTCTGCACAAGACTGTGCAATATTATTACATAATTGTATCCCTCTCAACCTTTGCATAATTGATATTCCCACCATGAAAGGTGGACTGTATATGTGCCCATATATATATATCTATATGTACACCAGTGGATGTTCATATGTATGCTCAAGCTCAATGTTGTAAACGTATTGCCATCAATTTTGTTAAAAACCCTGTACCCATGAACTACCACATAGGTGGTAGTCTACTCAACACCAAAAGTGTGATAAGAGACCACGGGACACAGGTGGACAGTTGTGTCCCTTTTGATAATCACAGTGCCACACTAGTCATGTAAACTGTGTACGGTCCACATGTCATCAGAAAAGGTTTGTCATCCATGGAAAAAGAGGTCAGTGTTCCACTCTACTCATCAGTCATAAAACCCATCATAGAGTACAATGGCCCTGTTGGTATGTACCTCAAAAAACATCTACAGCAACTGTAGACGCCAGACACATACCTCACAAAGAGTATTACCAGACTCAAACAGATGCCCTATGCAGACTGTCTTACAAGACCACAGCTACACTGTGTCGCATACCGCCTACCCAGAGGCAACCTCTGCCTAACATACAAAGCTATGCCAAACCCACAGGTGTTGGACATGCTCCATATAAACAGATTAAAATCCATACAAGCTACAGACTGTACCAATCTAAACCTTGTAACGTCAAAAAGCAGAACATGCTGGAGTGGTACATTATCATCTCAGACACATACTATACTCTGGAACTAACTATCTATCAATAGCAAATAAAGGTCCTCATTAGCAGTTGTCATGAATAATCATGATGATTGGATGTGAGATAGGAAATACAACCCGGGAATCACCTCTGTGGCTCTGCATGACAGGGGCACATGAACCTAATTTACATGGGTGTTGAAGGGCAGGGTACCATATGGCTAGGCTTCCATAGGCCCTACGGCTAATAGCCTATTATCTACCTAGGACCCGATACACACATGCATGTACTTGTTGCATTACTTGCTATGTGAGGTTGACTGAGTGTGATGGTGAATGTGTAGGTGAATGTGTCAAAGTTGTGTATATGTGTGATAGCCTAGTGGGAAACTGTTTATATCATGGTATGTAGTGTTGTAGCTCTGATCCCATCAAAAGATATGTATGCTATTGCTAGGCAGGTAAAGCAGTATGGCATACGGTGTGACGTAGTCCCATGGTGTTGACTGGAGTGTGCCATTGTAGGCTAAAGCAGTACCTGTATGCTTATTGATTGTTAACACTAGTGAATACAAATTCCATATGAACTGTGGTACTACCTGAACCTGTAGGCCTAAACAGCACAGTATGTTGTATATCCACATTGCTTGGAAACACTGTTTTGTTTGTTACCTGTAGTCCTTACACATTACATACCTCAGGCATGAGGTTTTGTAAGTGCTGACACACAGTACTGTATGGTACACAGGTAAAACTCATCTGGGTTGCCATACCTTTGTGTCTTGCAGGTATGTCTGATGTGTGTGTGGGTATGCCTGTAACATGGCCTCGGTGGTATGTGTCTCACAGGATATAAGTGCATATCTAGCAACATGTATAGTGTAGTACAGCAGTATGCCGTCTATATTGATGAATGTGCACATATGTTACTGAGGGGTTTGCTATCAACAAGTAGCGTGGTGTACTGGTAGTACTGTAACTGTACTTTACATTCATTTCAATGGATGACAAATGTCTGTATGCATTAGCTTCATATATACCTCCTGTGGCTAGGTGGTGCTTTATGTCACATACAGGTGCCATGTACTGTTGTATAGTCTTACATACTGGTTTCACTTTGTTGCTGTGCAGAACATGGTTTGGTATATAATATGTGCCAGGCACTGTCAGGCAGTTGTGGGCTGAGCAGTGATATGTGGTATTAAAGTGTGTATCTACTGACAGCCAATAGGTTGCTATATATGGCATTTCATTGATGTCTGTACTTTAGAATGTTAAGTGTGCCACATGACTTGCTCACAATTATTGTTTTATTGTCTTTCAGGGACATGTCTCACAATCGAAAACCCGCGTATTCACCTGAAGAGGAGGAAGTCATCCTAGATGCCCTAATACAACATCACAACTTGCTGTTCTCCAGAACCAGCCAGGACCAGCATGGGCGCACTGCACTGTGGCAGGTTGTTGTCCGTCGGGTGATTGATGTAAGCATGCATAACTGGACTTATGAGCAGGTACGTCATCACTGCAGTGATGTAATCAGACATGTCTGGCAGCATGCCTCCGATGTCCACAGACAACAGCTTGCTACAGGTGGTGGTGCAGCAACACATCCACCCCTCACCAGAGTGGAAGAGTTGCTCCTCAGCATGGTGGCTCCTGGCCAACCACTACAACAGACATGTGTCATCATGGAGGCCGGAGTCACCCAGCACGTCGACTCAGAGCATGCAGGTAACATGGCATATCTGTAGACTACTATTAGCTCCATTGTTAGAACATGCATTTATCAGATGTGTACTGTATATTTAGAAGATGTGGAGCCTGGTGTCATGCAATACTGATAATTTGGTACATAATCTGTATGCCCGTGACTGTCACCTGTTGTACTACTGTAAAATTGCAAACTCACAGCAGCAATGCCATAGTTGTTGACACTGACAAATTGTCTCATATCCTTGTAGGTCCCTCTGGTGTGATAGCAAGACAGCAGACCCATGCTGGTAGCATATAACATGTGCATGTCATAGGAGAGTTGTAAGCCATATACACATGTAAAACACCTACACATAATGCATGCTCTGCATGTTCTTTGTGGGACTATGCACATCCCAGTAACATGAGTAGCTGCCTCAAACACATGCAATACACAGAACATCCCAACCAATTGTGGTACACTGTAGTGGACATTGTATAGGCAGAGTCAATACACATGCACACAACATACAGCACTTTGTCATATGCAGTAAGTGTTAATATGATACACATGGCGTATGTAGACACCTGCTGTAAGGTCAGACTCCAGTATCCCAAATGTCATCAACACAGCACACATACTATACCTGAGGGGTACAGGCCTATCATGGGGTGGTGCGACACACTTCAACACACAACACATTCATGTTAGGCAATGGTACTACACTACATCCAGTTACAGTAACTACAGTACTACACTAAGCATTCATTGCTATACACCTGACAGTTGTGTGCATCTGGCCATGGTATGTATACCTATGAGTGATGGTGCACAGGAAATTGGAAAGCGTTTTATACTTGCAAAGCAATGTTGTGTCCATGTACACATTGTGTTCCAGGATGAGGCCAATCATTGAACAAGACACATGCATCAAAGACATGTATACTGTTATCAACAAGGACTCTCTATACTCGCACTGCATGCTGTTGAGCAACACACATCCTGCATGCTAACACGTGTGATAGGACTCTTTGGCTTGTGATACTGTACTCCGCCATCAACCACTAACGAGTATGTTCTGTATTGCTTTTGGTGTGTGTGTGTGTGTGTGTGTGTGTGTGTGTGTGTGTGTGTGTGTGTGTGCGTGTCAACTTGACTGAGTAGTGTATTTGTGTGCATGTGTTCATGTGTGCATGTGTTCATGTGTTCATGTGTTCATGTGTGCATGTGTTCATGTGTTCATGTGTTCGTGTGTGCATGTGTGCATGTGTGCATGTGTTCATGTGTGCATGTGTGCATGTGTTCATGTGTGCTAACATCCTGTACATATTGTATAGTGTGTTTCCTGTCTTCCTCTCACAGGTGCTGAGGTTTTGTTGGATAAGTGCAACAGGAAACCTGAAGTCACTGCCACAAATAGTGGACATGATGATACATGTGTTGTGGCACAGGCAGGTTTGACAGGGTCTGTCGTTGGTCTGCCAATCGACAGTACACAGCTTTCCACCCCATCTATGCACACATTCATACTGCCAATACATCCCTCAACACCAATGGCCTTAGCTGAGGAACAGCATACAGTAGGCATTGACCAGGATAGTGTGGTATCTATGGCACATGCAACCCCACACAGCAGCCATACCCAGACACCTGGAATGGTACCACATAGGCATATGTCCAGGAGTTCTCGTGGGAGCACTGCTGGTCGTAATGCCCCTGGGAGACGTGCCCGCACAGGTCTCACAACCTCAGGTATGTTTCAGGCTGTAATGCAGGCACAGGCACGTATGGAATGGTACACCAGGCAGGGACTAAGGGCGCAGAAGGTTCATAACACTGCTATCAATAACAGTATCCGTGATCTTGCCGGTGCCATCCGTAATTACACCGAGGTCATTGATAGATGTTGGGAGGAGACACTAGATGTCCTCTGCAATGTAATGTCCATGTGTCAGGACAGTGCAGGATGGCTGAGACGTCGACTTGGACATATGCCAGCAACATCATCAGCTGGCAGTCGTCACAGATGACACACAAGTCCCAGCCACTCCAGTAGTGGCAGTACCAGCCGCAGCAATGTTGGGGCTGGGCTGTCAATAGACTGTCCTAGATGACCACGTGCACGTGGCTCTGGCCAGTCCCAGTAGGGACATGGGTCCAGTCGACATCCCTCTGTCTCTGACGATAGTACCCAGTTTGGCTTAGTACCCGATACTGTCCGTGGCACCCCTGCCAGGCACAGGTACTGTGTCCATGGCCAGAGACAGTGATCTGTACAGCCTGGCAGGTACAGTTTGTGGCTGTCCCACAACCTCTCGTATTTGGCAGCCACAAGGTGGAACTGTGTGCATGCAGAAACACACACACATAAACCACACACCTAGGGCTAACACATACACACACACATTACATCAACATTGACCCATGCTGTACTGTTGTCCCTCACACACACACACACACACACACACACACACACACACACACACACACACACACATACATGTCAATTGGATGGGTCATTTCCGGGCTCTGGCAAACCAACAACACACCCTGTGCATATGATGAAACTGTGCCACCTCCTGTCATCTGTGACATTGATGCAGGAACAGGCTAACATGGTGCTGATGCACAGGGTGACCTAATAGCAGTGTAGCAATGGTAGCATGTTGTCAACAGTAAAGTGTAATGATATCCTTGTAGGTATATCTGACCAGGCATGATGCATTAAAGCTATGATTATTAATGTAGTATTGTTTACACCAGTGTTAATTCCAAAAATGTATTGTCTGCCCATGTGCCACTTGGCTGATGTGTGTGGTACTGGCAGCATGTGTTGGTGAGTGGATGGTACGTGTGTGATGTGTGCTGTACAGATTTGCAGGTGTACATTTGTGAACATGGTGGAGGTGCACTGTCTGCATGTACGTGCATAGTGGACACATGGGAAGGGTGACATGTCCTGTATTACACAGTGTTAACACTTTATATTTCCTATTGGTGGCCAGTATGCATTTTACTACACATATGTTACAACTTGGGTACACATGTGTGTATGACATGGTTTGACACTATGCTCTGGGTGATACTGTTAATATCGGTCATTGGTTTGCATTCTGGTAGTATACATAACCTCAACAGCCTGACTTTAACCAATCGTTAAATGATGTCTTGACAACTGACACACAGATGTAGGATACACAGTAGCATTTGAATCCTTCTGGTACTATACTATACCAGTAACCAGTGGTATTGACCACCACCCATTCCTGGGACCACTCCTGTTTGGCATGTAGCTGTCCTAGGTACAAGCAAACACACTAGGGACATGTCCCTCCACATCTGGTAATGCATACAGTGGCCTGCAATGCATTCTCCAGATGAGACACTTATCCTCCACAAGGGTATCATACAGACAGATACCTGTTGACCAACCCATGCTGTAAAGCTATAAGCCAACTATAGCATAGTCATCCACATTTACTATACATAGTACCCTGACAGTACCACATTGGTAGTAGCCCACATACAGCCACATGTTATGTCATCTGTCCTTTGGTATTCACATTTCCAAAGGTATTCTGATGTCCCTCGGTGTATATCATAAGCAATAAGGGGTCTGTATGCATATCCACGGAGTTGTTGTACACCTATAATGAATGCCCATTATTGACAGACTGTGTTGTTTTTGAACATGTCTGAAATATACCCCAGGCATGAACCCTCACTCACACTATTCTATAGCAACTGTCATGGGTGTGTGTGACACAGATGACCTAGGCCACAGATCACTACAGTGGCTGGCCTTGTCACATACATACATATGTGACCTAAGGTCTGAGAAGCAGCAGCACAAACTGTCAATGGTAACAGATGCATTCGTGTAGAAAGCAGGCTTCACACCTATGAACTAATTGAGGTCACATGTACATATATGTATTTGCCACATAGATACCAATTGAGGTCACATGTACATATATGTATTTGCCACACAGATACCTGAAGTAAACCTGTTGTTTTACTGATATGTCATACAGTAGTAAACGCAAAACCCACAACACATTGACCAGCAGTGTCACACACACGTTCAGCAATTGTAGGATTCAAACCCCTACCTAACTATGTTATGATACTAAAGAGATATGCATTAACACAACGCACTATATACTTTAGTGGAAGTTTTCATTTCTACTGCTGTATTTGTGGGATACTGTCATCATCAGACTTGCCAAAGAGGAATTTACCTCTTTTAATGTGTTTTCCTAGTCTCCAAAAAGGGAACTCCTCTTAAAGGAAATCACACACACACACTCAGCAATTGCAGGATTCAAGCCCCTACCTAACTATGCTATGATTCTAGAGAGGTACGCATTAACACAACTTGCTATATGCTTTTCTGGGTGATTTCATTTCCACTGCTGTATTTGTGGGATACTGACATCATCAGACTTGCCAAAGAGGAATTTACCTATTTTAATGTGTTTTCCCAGTCTCCAAAAAGGGCACTCCTCTCGAAGGAAATCACACACACACTCAACAGTTGCAGGATTTAAACCCCTACCTAAATATGTTATGATACTAGAGAGGTACGCATTAACACAACGCGCTATATGCTTTACTGTGAGTTTCGTTTCCACTGCTGTATTTGTGGGATACTAACATCATCAGACTTGCCAAAGAGGAATCTACCTCTTTTAATGTGTTTTCCTAGTCTCCAAAAAGGGCACTCCTCTCAAAGGAAATCACACACACACATACACCCCCCCACACACACACTCAGCAATTGCAGGATTCAACACCCTACCTAACTATGTTATGATATTAGAGAAACATGCATTAACACGATGCACTATATGCTTTACTGGGTGGTTTCATTTCTCTTGCTATATTTGTAGGATGCTGACATCATCAGACTGGACATGGTAATGTGTGTGCACTTTGTTCATAGGTTCATAGGTTCATAGGTTCATACTAGGCTATCTGCCCTAGGGCATTTATAAGCCTAGCCAGAGTTTCGCCACCCATTTTAAATTAATTTTGCTATGCCTTTTTTTGAGGTTAGTATACTGTGCCTCTGTCTAACAGTGACACAGAAGTGATAGCCGGGGTAAACCTACGATCTCCCATCCACTCATCAAGATTCCTCTTGAAGAGAGTCAATGTGGGACTCTGCCTAACTTGGACTGGGATTTTATTCCAGAGTGAAGGGAGCCTCTGGGTTATGAATCTGTCCCTCCAGCATGTCCTATTTATTTCAGTGCTGAGGTTCAAGTCTCTCGAGCGCGTAGCTTGATGGGATTTGGATTTTCTGAGGTGCAGCATGTCCATTAATTCCGGGTTGGACATGGCTTTATACGTCAGGCACAGATTGCCTCTGAGCAGGCGGTATGCCACTGAGTAGAGCTGGAGTTTCTTTAACCGGGCAGCATATGGCATCTGTTTGAGCCCTTTGATCCTCTTGGTGAGGTACTTTTGGGGTCTTTCCAGTTGCTGCAGGTGTCTGGTGAGGTACATCCCAAAAGGGCATTGTACTCAATTATGGGCCTGATGAGGGATGAGTAAAGAGGTGCGATGACCTCCCTGATCTAGATGTGAATCCCTTCATGATTAGGTGGGCTATATAAAATGTTTTTCTAACCACTTTGGCCACGTGGTTGTCAAATGAGAGATTGCTATCAACTTGGGTCCCCAGGTCCCTAATGACTTCTTCTGTACTTAATGGATTACCACCTATGTGGTAATTTGCGGGCACTTTGTTTTTGCCAAAGAGGATGACTATACACTTTTTGGCATTTAGCTTGAGGCCATGGCTCTGGCACCAGTTGTCTGTTTCTATGAGGCCCTTTTGGAGGATGCTTGTGTCGGCTGGAGAGTTGATTATGGTCCCAGTTTGCAGTCATCTGCGAACTTGGTCAGCCACAGTCCTTCCGTGTTGGCCTGTACCGCCGAGAAATATATACAGAACAAGAGAGGTCCCAGGACTGAGCCTTGTGGGATGCCACTTGTAA
Source organism: Protopterus annectens (assembly GCF_019279795.1). NCBI lineage: Eukaryota > Metazoa > Chordata > Ceratodontiformes > Protopteridae > Protopterus > Protopterus annectens. The sequence goes on along the minus strand of NC_056743.1, from coordinate 1,495,436,853 downwards.
CTGGTTTGGAGTCTGACATGGCTCCAGCAATTCTAACCATGTGGGTTCTGTCCTTGAGCCAGTTTGCAACCCATCTAGTGACATAGGGGTTTATATTTAAGCTGGTGAGCTTATCTATAATGCCCGAGTGGGGTATTGTATCGAAGGCTTTTGCGAGGTCCAGGTAGGCTGTGTGGACCACCTTCCCCTCGTCAATGGCCTTGGTGACTGTTTCAAAGAAATCGACCAGGTTTAAGAGGCAGGATCTGCCCTTAACAAAGCCAAACTGGGTAGGATCCAGTGTCTGTAGGTCCCCAATATCTTTATTTATGAGGTCCATGATGATCCTTTCCATAGCTTTGCAGACCAAGCTAGTCAGGCTTATGGGGCGATTGTTTTATGCAATCCCAGGAATGAACCGTGTGGGACAGCAGGTGTTAACAGCTTGAACAGGACTCCACAGTTCTTAGCTTGTGTGATCTATCTGTGGACAAATTGCCATTCCTTCATATGACAATACATATTTATGCACAGATTGTTGATTTTGTGGATACGACATGTGTCTGGGATGTCGATAAAGGGCTATTCAAAGTCTATGTGGGACGTGTGTAGCTCCTTTCAGTGATGTATGTCCTGGGTGGCTGCCTTGCAAACAGTCTAGCAGGTTTGGGAACCATGATCTGTCCATGAACATACCAAAGTTGGTAGGGTTGTGTGTTTGTCGGCTTCCAATAGCTCTGTTTATGACTTCAATCATGATGGACTCCATGGCCTTGCAGATCAGACTTCATAGGCTTATAGGACTATAGTTCCCATGGTCTGTTGTGCACTAACACTTGTGGGGTGTGCCATATGTTGCTGTAACCCATTCAACAGTTTCAGATCCTGTAGAGAGGGTGTGGCTCAACAGACTGTTCAGGTGCAGGGTTTGTTTGTTCTGCAGTTCACTTATGACACATATAGGGAAACAATGTAATCCAATTGATGCCATGTTTTTGGCTCTGGAAGGAGCTGTTTACCCATTCTACATGTGATATCTCCTGGAATGATGATAGGGCCTTTTGTCAGTGTGAGGTGGGTATGTATGTATGGGCCTGTCTGACAGGATGTCAGCATTGTCAGTCAGGTACAGTTGGCCCTGACTCAGGACATATATGAGTGTACATTGCTATTTATGACACAGCTGAAGAAAGTGTCATGGTTCTGTCTGGACTCCTTCGCAGATAATCTTTCCAAAACACCAACAAACCTGAGCACTAAACCCCTGTTATACTCTTTTACATGCTTAACACCCTACTGATCCTTTTTGATCAGTCAACAGAGTATTTCATTATAATATCCTGGCATGTCCAAAGGTCGGTTTCGTGTGTACTGTCCAGTCCAGCTGGTGAATATGGGAATTTTGAGGCAATGTTACAACTGCCTTATGTACACAGACGACCCTCTCCTCCTCCCAACAAACTCAGATATATGTGAGAGATGCAACTATATAGACAAACAGGAGGCTGAGCTCTCTCGACCCATGACTGGCACAGTCTATCAGGTGGTGAAGGTAACCACACACACCACAAATCCAGTCTCACATAGACCTATAGCAACAGCAAACAAAATACATTACCACACAAAAACATACTCAGAGGCTCTAAATAAAATCTGCCTAAGCAGCAGAGACCTCCAAAGCAGACGCCCAAACAACTGCTACCCCACAACAATACCCACATATCAAATAGTTCACAAAGTCAGTGTGCCACACAATTACTGCCCTTAGGGCTAAACAACACACCTAATACACTTGTAATAGGTGACTCTATTGTCAGACACACTGACGTCCCACTCACCAGGCTGAACAAGGAGAAGGTCACTTTGAGCTGTCTGTCGGGTGCCAGGATCCACCACATAACACATGCACTCAGGTCACTCCAAAGCAAGTACAAATATGGCTCCATCATTGTCCATGCTGGTGTGAATGACCTCAGACGTTCCTCCCTGGACTACATGACAAGAGACATAAAGGAGCTTTCTGATCATGTAGCCCAGGCCAGTATTACCCTGACCTTGTGTAGCATCTTACCCTCACCAAAAATGATGGCACAGTACACAGACAAACTGATCAATTTTAACAGTTGGCTAATGTATTGGTGTCATTCAAAGGGGATCCAGTGTCTGTCAGCCTGGGATGACATGCTCAACATGCCACGTAGCTTTGCTAGGGACGGTTTGCACCTGTCACCCCTGGACTTTTGAATACTGGCTAAGGCTCTTGCCACCACCATAGTGCCTTTTTTAGGCAAGGCTCAAAAGACAAACCCACCTCCATAGACAATACAAGGTAAAAGAAACTAAGGGTAATGGTGCTCAACACCAGATGTCTAAACCTCAAAATGCACGCACTCAAGACCCTCCTCAGTATGGAGAATGTCAATATCTGTGCAGTAACAGACACTTGGTTCAGGCTCCCGAAAGCACCCCAGCACTACCAGGTTATACTTCATACCATGCTTTTCGGCCACAAGACTCGGACTGACCAACAAAAATAGGGGGAGTATCCATATACATCACAGATACACACACCTCCAGGTTAGTAGCACTGCACAAAGCATTGGAGACCATACATGTGCAACTAACAGTGGTAAAAACTGCCTTTCAGTTTGTAGCCTGCTACAGACCACCCTCCTAAACTCAGGAACCCCTCTCGGCTTTCCTGAGAACACTGGAGAATATGAAGGTCTCTCCAAAACCATTATATTGGGTGACTTCAACTACACAAACATTGACTGGGAATACTACTCAAGCCCCAACACCCTCGCCCAACAGTTGCTAAAATTTATAAACTCAAATGCTATGGCATAAATGATCACCACACCCACAAGAGGGGAAAACATATTGGACCTGATCATCACCAACATAGGGACTCTATGTTCCACACCAGAGGTATACCCCTCATTGGTAAGGTCAGACCATACATTTATCTCACTGGACATCCATATCCCATCCTCACCCCCATCCTAGGTAATCTCGGTAAAGAACTTCTCAAAAGCAAACGTCACACTTCTCAAAACTGAGGTGGTATCCTTCAAAGACCCTGGGACAGTGGTAAATACGGCTCAGACCACTGAATCCTTTACAAATGCATTCTATGGACACCTACTGGAATGCATGGATTGTGGTATCCCAAATAAAAACAAGACTCACTCCTCTAAAGGCAGGGGACCTGTCTGGTGGACCCCGGCCATAAATAAGCTATACAATGAAAGGAGGAGGCTACTACATGATAGAGCACAATCCCAAAAAGGGAAGGCATCTCTGATCAGTACTAGCAAGAAGCTACGATCACTCATGAATTCATCTAAGGCCCGTTTTGAAAGGAAAATTGCACCAGACACTAAGGACAATCACAAGGCCTTCTTTAGTTATGTCAGGAACCTGGGTGGCAATTCCCAGATATGCTGTGAGTTACTGCAAAATGACAAAACATACACTGAACCCACAGACATTGCCAACATCCTGGCAAACAGGTTCAGTGCAAATGTCTCCCCCCATCCCCCCTAAAGAGCAAATGTCCATCCCAACATAGTGTAGCCTCCCTGACATTACAGATGAACAGGTGAGAGCTGCCCTCTCCAAAGCAGACAACACAGCATCAATGGGACCGGACGGTGTCCCGGCCTGTGTCTTACACGAGCTTCATGAAGAACGTAACCCTCACATTAAGTCACTGTTCAATATCAGACTTACTACAGGATATGTACCCAAGGAATGGTGTACAGCAACAGTGGCCCCACTCCACAAAGGTGGTGTCACAATGGACCCCGGACACTATCACCCTATAAGCCTAACTAGCCTGGTCTGCAAAGCTATGGAGCGTATCATCATGGAACTCATACACAAAGACATCGGGAACCTACAGACACTGGATCCTACCCAATTTGGCTTTGTTGAGGGCAGATCTTGCCTCTTGAACCTGGTCGACTTCTTTAAACAGTTACCAGGTCCATAGATGTAGGGAAGGTAGTCCACACAGCCTACCTGGACCTCGCAAAACCCTTTGACACAATACCCCACTCAGGCATCATAAATAAGCTCACCAGCTTAGATATCAACACATATGTCACAAGATTGATTGCTAACTGGATCAAGGATAGCACCCACATGGTCAGTATTGCAGGTGTCATGTCTGACTCTACACCAGTTACATGTGGCATCCCACAAGGCTCAGTCCTGGGACCTCTCTTGTTCAGTATATATTTTTCTGACATACAGGCTAACACAGGAGGAATATGGCTGACCAAGTTCGCAGATGACTGCAAACTGGGTGCCATAATCGACTCTCCAGCTGGCAAAAGCATCGTCCAAAAGGGTCTCACAGAGATGGATAACTGGTGCCAGAGCCATGGCCTACAGCTAAATGCCATTAAATGCATAGTCATCCCCTTTGGGAATAACGAAGTGCCCACACATTACCACATAGGTGGTAACCCATTAAGTACGGAAGAAGTTATTAGGGATTTGGGGACCCGAGTAGATAGTAATCTCGCCTTTGACAATCACGTTGCCAAAGTGGTTAGACAGACCTACTATGTAACCCACCTTATCCCAAAAGGTTTCACATCTAGATCAAGTGAGGTCATTGTGCCCCTATACTCATCAGGCCCATGACTGGATACAATGCCCCATTTGGGATGTACCTTACCCGACACCTGCAGCAACTGTAATGGCCACAAAAGTACCTCATCAAGTGGATCTAGGGACTCACACAGATGCCCTGCGCAGTTCGGCTAAAGTAACTCGAGCTCTACTCAGTCGCTTACCGCCTATTCTGATGCGATCTGTGCCTGATGATTAAAGCCATGTCCAACCTAGAATTAATGGACATGCTCCACCTCAGGATATCTGAATCCCTTAGAGCTACACGCTCCAGGGACTTAAACCTCAGCACAGATATTAATAGGACATGCTGGAGGGACAGATTCTTATCCCAGAGGCTCCCCTCACTGTGGAATGAGATCCCAGTCCCGCATAGGCAGAGCCCCCCCACTGACCACCTACAGGAGACATCTTGACGAGTGGACAGGTGATCGTATGTTTACCCCTGGGATCTCTTCTGGGTCCCTGCTAGACAGAGGCACAATAAACTAAACATAAAAGGGCTATCTTGTGTGACCTACTATTCACAGGCACAGTCTACTAATCTAACAGGGTTGTGAAAGCCAAACACACTCTGGCTAGGCTTATAAATGCCCTAGGGCAGATAGCCTAGTATCAACCTATGAACCTATGATAATGTTCGGAGTGTACATTGTTTATTGATGATACTGATTGCAGGTGTTTTATCTTCTTTGCTTTCCCACTTCCGATGAGCAACCTAAGTATCTGCAGAACATATTTGATTATGACAGGGTTCCAATATATTATATATGTGTCTGTTGTCATATAACTGTGTGCACAAGGTGGATTGGTGAATAGTGAGAGGTTACGGGGTTAACACATGCAACTGCCGGATATGTGTGGCCCACTGCTGTACTCAGACATGGCCTAAGTGTGTGAGCATGCCCAGTTTGGCCTTTCAGTGTTTTGTTGTCTGACATTTGTCTCATTTATTCAAGTGTGTGAGCATGCCCAGTGTGACCTTTCAGTATATTGCTGTCTGAAGTCCACTACATTTGTTAATGTGTGTGAACATGACCAATATTAACATTTATACTATATCTGTGTTGAAAATCAGGTTCTATTTTTACTGCAGGGCTCACCTTTGTGTCATAACTCAACAGGGATTATGCTGTGCCTGCAGGGTTTCCATGTGACACTTTGCATAGACTTATCAACATTTCTTCATACAAGCTGACTAGTGAAATGCTGTCATGGTTTAGTGGTTCAGTACTATGACTGTAGTGCACAGTATCCTGGGTTCAAGGCCTATCACTGCTTTATATTTTCATACTGAGCAGACCAGACTGCTTAAGGGCCAGTAGAGCAAATATGAGCATGTTGGCTTTTGTTCAGCTATGCCCAACTTTGACCAAGCTTGTCCAACATTGCTCAACGTTAACCAACATTGCTGAACATTGCCCAATACTGCTCAACATTGACCAAAGTTGTGCTAGTTAGTGTGTGCAATTTTGTTTACATATACTAAATAGTGGTAAAAGCTGTTTAGTACTGCTTTATATTGCTTAACACATGGCAATCATGCCTCAGGTGGTGCTGCAGGGCTGCCTATGTCAGATGCACATACTACACTCCCTATACATGTTTGATAACAGGTAGTGTTAAGTTAGGCATCCCTTTTACTATATGTGCGAGTCAAAGAGAGGTATCATTTCCAGGGTTCCTACTGAACCAGTGTACATGCTATGCGTTGCCTCTTTGCCAAGGCCAAAGCATACTGGGCACGCCTCCTTCTGCCTATTGGGGCAGGCTCAGGTTGTACCTCCTCCGAGTCATGCTCTGCCTGTGATGGCCTTGGCAATGGTGGGGGGCTGTTTGGCCCGGGCATATGCTGCTCCTGCTGCAGCTGTTTTCATAGGATCATATTATGTAGCATAGCACATACCATGACAATTTGGGTACATGTAGTTGGTGAGTACTGCAAGGCTCCACCAGATGTGTCCAGGCACCAGAACCGTGACTTGAGCAGCCCAAACACATGCTCAATTACATTTCATGTTTGTGCGTGTGCCTCATTATGGCATTCCTGTTCAGGTGTGTGAGTGTTTCTGATGGGTGTCATCAGCCACGGCTCCAGTGCATAGCCAGCATCCCCCACTAGGTGACCATGAGGGATGTCCCCAATCACAAATGTCTGGTACAGCTGTGTCAGATGCCAGATATGGGAATCATGGTAGCTTCCAGGGCAGCCAGCACACACATTCAGTATTATGCCCTGGGCATCACACATGACCTGGCAGTTGATGGAGGGGAAGCCCTTGCAGTTAAAGTAGACCCTGCCCCGCTCACCGGCTGGTGCTTTGATGCATATGTGCGTGCAGTCTATTGCACCCACTACCTCAGGGTATTCCGCTATTTGCTGGAAAAGATGCATATTGCTCGCCAATACCTCATAGGAATTGGGGAAATATACATGATCACCAACATGTGCTGACATGGCATCCAGGAACTGGTGCAGTACCCTGGATGCTGATGCCTGTGATATCCCCATCATATCACCAGTTGGTCTCTGGAAGGTACCTGTTGCTAATATTCTTAGGCCAACACATACCTTGGTTTCCACTGGGATGGGTTCCCCTCTGTTGGTTCTGTGTGTGAGGCGTGGCCTGCACAGCTCAACAATTTGCTGCATGAGGTCTCTGTCCACTCTATAGCGCTCCACTATCTCCAGCTCATGTGGCCCCTGATAGGTTACCCTGGGCCTGTACACTCTTCTCCGTTTCCTCACTGGGGGTTGTCCAGCAGCATTCACATTGTCACCACCCTCAGCATGTTGCATATGTCACCTTATAACAGCAATGGCAGCCCCTAACATTTTTTTGTCTCAGTAAAGCTTTTTAAGTTTTCACTTCTCCTACTTTACTGCAGTGTTGCAGTGTCTCTGAGGAAAACATGGTGGAAAGTTGTTTGCAGAGTTTTAAGTGCTGGGCTGGGCTAGTGTACTGCCTGTGTAATTGCCTGATTCTGATTGTTTTCACCTGCTAGCTCTGGTAGTACTCCCTGGTTAACTTCCTACTATTTGTTGTGCTTCCTTTTCCCTTTCTGTTTCCTCAGGGGGGCAGCACCGTGCACATAAGCGCAAACACGCTCACACCAGCTCACATGCATGCACACATGCTTACATGGACTAAAACTTGCTTATTCTTGCTAAAACGCTCGCACACAGGCACATACGCACTTACACACATTTCAACAACCTTAGACATGCTTACTCCAGCTTAAATGCACGCACACAGGTGCACACGCGCGCACACAGTCTTACTCGGATATACAGGTGTGCACCCGCACGCAAACACGTTGCAAGCACTTCAACAAGAAACTTTAGTGTTATCCATGGCATACACCTTCAATTTCTTGCCTTTACCTAGCCTACCTGTTGACACACCTCTTTCAATGATGTGTAAATGACAGCTGACACATGCCACTCTGCTCCAATGAGCTTCACTTCTTTCATACATACCCCCCTCATGATGTCACCTATCTTCTACTCTGATACTCCCCTTATCCTACTCCTACACTCCACTGGCTGTGCTCATTTGCTATGTAAACTTGGGATTCACTATCCTTGCCCTCATTTGCATAGGATTGCTTACTAATGCTTGGTTACATCTCTTAGATTGAGCTTCCCCCCTTAGCAACCTCTACTCAGTAGCCATGTTGTCTTTAGCCTGCCATTCCCTTGCATTGTAAATTAGGAATTACAATAAAATCCATATTTGTGGATTTTAATTATTGGTTTTCTGGTTTTTAGAGCGCAGCACATTTGCACGGCACTGCGCTAAGCTTAAACTTCGGAGATTGGGTTAAAAAAAATTATTTTATTTTTATTTTGCATCGGTGAACATTGCCAATGGCTGTATTTTTGGTCAATGGCATGTTTCCTCAACTGGATGCATCCTTTTTTGGAGCTGTCAAGGCTCCGTTTTGCTATTTGCAGAATGGTACTCAGTTGTCAAGGGAGTACATTTATGCAAATAACACTACTCTTACTCGGACAGGTTCGGGTTTCCTAGATCGCAAATTTACCTCATTTGCATAGCTTTCGCCTGCAATTGAGGTAATTTGCATATCCTAGCCCTGTCCGTGTAAGAGTTGTTTTAGGAGCTCTCTTGCACGCCCCTACCAGCTGTTCCTGGATTGCTCGGCGGACATGTTTGCTGCATGGAGTCTTACTCTACTCTTAGACTCAGTGCAAGCCTTCGTGAATCTGGCCCGCTATCTTTTATTTTCACTTCTTCCTATAGTCACAAAGTCTAAGATGCAGGGTTAGCACTGATTAATCATCTGTTACAGCTAATTATGTATGCAAAAAATGTATATGTAACCATGAGGAAAATGTTATATACAATGTGAAAAATGAAAATATACTGTATGTTGTCTATGTATATGAATATTGGAGCTTTTCTCCCTGGGCCTCTGCTGAATAAGGGTATCTATCCCTGTCTGCCAGTCAACAAAGATAAATAAAGAAATAACATAATTCAACAGTACTGTCCAACAACAACAGGATAAAAACCACAGATTATGGTTATGAAAAAAATTCATGCAGCATTTGAATATTAAGCTGAAAGGTGCAGCAGATCTCAATACTAATGACTGCTAGTTAAGTCTTACCTGATTAGTCAGCAGTACGTACACCAAGATGACTGATGATTGAGATAGTAGCAAACAGTTATTAACCCATTAAATTTACACTACCACCATTTACCAACTTTCTGTTTTACAGTCATAATTAGTTAAGCAACATCAATGCATCTGTCTAATCCTTGAATCAGTGTGACAATTTATAATCTGTAGTAGCTGTGATGCCCCAGCACTGGCCCAAATCAAGGAGCCTCAATCCTCATCACTGGCAACAGTGGGAGATGTACACACTGGGAGGATGACAAGTACACACACACAGTAAACTGAAATTTCCCTTAAGAGTACACAAAGACCACAGTCAGTCTGGGGCTGGTTTCTCCCTCTTTCTCCAGGTCTCCAATAGGACTCCCCACTGACACAGCTATACAGTTGAGATCTCAGCTCAGTGGACAAGCCAAGATCGCTAGCACACTTTCTGTCCAACCAGTGCTTTGTGTCCCTGCTCAAGTAGCTGACACGCAAACAGTCTTTGAGATCTGATTTATATCCAAACACACACACTCCTGGGAAAGGCTGGCAAAGGATTACTAGCTATTCCCCCCTTTGCCCAGACTATAAGGTAGTTGTCATTGCCACCATTCAACTCTTTATCAGTTACTTTAAGGCCCTTAACAAAGGGTGTCCGATCTTATTGCGTAATGTTACTACAAATCCAAATGGTAGTTTGACCAAGGGCCAGATTATTAGGAGTGGCCTGTACAGTGTCACCAACTAGATATGCAAGAACTCTAAGAGTTTAAATATCTCTAAACAGACCAGCCACAACTGAAAGATTTAAATATATTTAATAATAAAGAATAAAAGAACAAGACAATACTAGATATGAATTCACAGTGACTTCAGAGTTTGAAATCACAGGAAATATTTAAAACAACATAGCAGGACAGTCTCAAATAAATATAGAAAATGTCTAAGCTATACTTCACTATATTCCTGACTGAATCTAAGAGAAATTATTGTACCCTACTAAACTTACTTAAACAAGGCAAGTGCAGAGGTGGTGAATGTATGTTGTCAGGTCAAAGACAAATACAAAATGCTCTCTCTCTCTCTCTCTCTCTCTCTCTCTCTCTCTCTCTCCCTCTCTCATAGAGTTCTTAAATTGATATCAAATATTACTACTGGGGTAGCTGGCAGGATGACATCACTTTTTGTCACCTGACTTTAGTTCCCAAGCTAAACTCCCATTGTCAGAAACTACTAGCATTTAGCATCTCCTTGTGAAAACACATAGCCTTCAGATGTTTGCAGCTGCTGGGAGGCATAAAACAATAAAAAACTTACAATACAATGCAGTGGGCTCCCTAGTTTTAGACATTATGTCTCCTGTTGCACTGAAACTGAAGGAGAACATCTCTTTTATTACATGGTTATAAAACAATTTAATTTCGACAATTTTCCTGTTTGGCCAGTTAATCCTCTATGCTCTACTGTTAAAACAAAGGGCCGGATTCACGAAGGCTTGTACGGAGTCTAAGAATAGAGTAAGACTCCATCCAACCAACATGTCTGCCGAGTGATCCAGGAACAGCCAGCAGGGGCGTGCAAGACAGCTCCTAAAATGACTCTTGCATGGACAGTGTTAGTTTATGCAAATTACCTCATTTGCTGCTAAAAGCTATGCAAATGGGGTAAATTTGCGACCCAGGAAACACTAACCTGTCAGGGTAAGAGTAGTGTTATTTGCAGAAATGTATTCGGTTGGCAACTGAGTACCGTTCTGCAAATAGCAAAACGGAGCTATATCAGCTCCAAATAAAGGATGCATCCAGTTGAGGAAGCATGCCAATGGCCAAATATATGGCCATTGGCATTTTTATCAGCTGCAAAATAATAAAAAAAAATGTTTCCCTCGATCTCCGATGTTTAAGCATAGCTCAGTGCCGCACAAACGTGCGGCACTCTAAAAACCCTAAAAACAAAAAATAAAAGCCACAAATAGGTATTTTATTCACAATAATCTTCTGCCATGCAGGTGAATGGCAGGCTGAAGACAACATGGCTACTGAGTAGTGGTTGCTAAGGGGGGTAAGCTCAGTCTGAGAGATGCAACCAAGCATTAGTAGGCAATCCTATGCAAATGAGTATAAGGATAGTGAATCCCAAATTTCCCTGCCATGTGAACCATGTCCCTAGAGTGCAAGAGTAGGATTAGGGGAGTAACAGAGTAGAAGATAGGTGACATCATGAGGGGGTATGTATCAAGAAGACTTTAAGCTTATTGGAGCAGAGTGGCATGTGGTTGCTGTGAGTTACTCAGGACTGGAAGAGGCGTGTCTACAGTTGTCTAAACTGAAACCCAGAAACCGAAGGTGTACGCTGTGGCTATCACTGAAGTTTCTTGCAAAGCTGCTTACACTTTGTGCATGCTTGTGCACGCCAGTAAACCCTTCTAAGCTTGTGTGCACGTGTGTGCACCCATGTAAGCCTGTGTAAGACCGTCTAAGCCTGTATGCATGAATGTGCACCCGCCTAAGCACGTGTAAGCCTGTGTAAGCCTGTGTGTGCACGTGTGCGCGTGTGTATGCGTGTTTGCACTTGTTTGCACGGCGCTGCCCCTGTGGAAACAGAAATGGGAAAAGGAAGGAAAGGAAGTAGTAGGAAGTTAACCAAGGAGAACTAGCAGAGCTGCCAGGTGAAATCAATCAGAATCAGCCAATTACACAGGTAGCACACTAGCCGAGCCCAGCACTTAGAACTCTGCAAACAACATTCCCCCATGTTTTTCTCAGAAACACTGCAACACTGCAGTCTACAAAGAGAAGTGAAAACTTAAAAAGCTTAACTGAGACAGAAAAATGTTAGGGGCTGCCATTGCTATTATAAGATGACATGTGCAAGATGCTGAGGGTGGTGCCATTGCAAATGCTGCTGAGCAACCCACAGTGAGGAGACGGAGAAGAGTGTACAGACCCAGGGTAACCTACCAGGGGCTACATGAGCTGGAGATAGTGGAGCGCTATAGAATGGACAGAGAGCTCCTGCAGCAAATTGTTGAGCTGTGCAGGCCATGCCTCACACACAGAACCAACAGAGGGGAACCCATCCCAGTGGAAACCAAGGTATGTGTTGGCCTAAGAATACTAGCAACAGGTACTTTCCAGAGACCAACTGGTGATATGATGGGGATTTCACATGCATCAACATCCAGGGTACTGCACCAGTTCCTGAATGCCATGTCAGCACATGTCGGTGATCATGTATATTTCCCCAATTCCCGTGAGGTATTGGCCAGCAACATGCGTCTCTTCCATCAAATAGCGGAATACCCTGAGGTAGTGGGTGCAATTGACTGCACGAACATACACATCAAAGCACCAGCCAGAGAGCAGGTTAGGGCCTACATCAACCGCAAGGGCTTCCACTCCATCAACTGCCAGGTCATGTGTGATGCCCAGGGTATAATACTGAATGTGTGTGCTGGCTGCCCTGGAAGCTACCATGATTCCCATATCTGGCATCTGTCACAGCTGTACCAGACATTTGCCAGTGGGGACATTCCTGATGGTCACCTAATGGGGGGTGCTGGATATGCACTGGAGCCATGGCTGATGACACCCATCAGAAATGCACACACACTTGAACAAGAACTCCATAATGAGGCACATGCACAAACATGAAATGTAATCGAGCGTGTGTTTGGGATGCTCAAGTCATGGTTCCATTGCCTGGACACATCTGGTGGAGCCTTGCAGTACTCACCAACTACATGTACCCAAATTGTCATGGTATGTGCCATGCTACACAATATGATCCTGCAAAAACAGCTGCAGCAGGAACAGCATGGGGCAGGGCCAAACAGCCTCCCACCATTGCCAAGGCCTGCACAGGCACAGCGTGACTCAGAGGAGGAACAACCTGAGCCTGCCCCAGTAGGCAGAAGGAGGCGTGCCCAGTATGCCTTGGCTTTGGCAAAGAGTCAACGCATAGCACATACACTGGCTCAGTAGGAACCCTGGAAATGATACCTCCCTCTGACTCGAACATAAAATAATAGGGATGCCTAACTTGACACTACCTGTTTCCAAACATGTATAGGGAGTGTAGTATGTGCATCCAACATAGGCAGCCCTGCAGCACCACCTAAGGCATGATTGCCATGTTCCAAGCAATATAAAGCAGTGCTAAGCAGCTTTTACCAATATCTAGTATATGTAAACAAAATTGCTTGTGCCAACTAGCGCAACATTGGGCAACGTTGAGCAACGTTGGCCAAGGTTGGCCAAAGTTGACCAAAGTCAGTTAAACATGCTCATATCTGCTTTTCTGTTCCTTAAGCAGTCTGGTCTGCCCAGCATGAAAATAAAAAGCAATGACAGGGCTTGAACCCAGGATACTGTGCATTATAGTCACAGTACTGAACCACTGAGCCATGATAGCATTGCAGGGGCACAGACACAGCAGGACAATTGTACACTAATGCAATCACAAACAAATGCAGTATCATGCCCCTAAAGAGGCAAATGGGTAACCTCCCCCACATGCCTATGCAGACAGAGAACATCAGGCTAGGTGGTGTTATGTGGGTTGTGTAGGCTATGAAGTCACAGTGTAATATACGTGACATTGGACGCTAACATCTGTAGTACAGTAGTATGCCGCAAGCCACTACGATAGGCAACAGTACAGACTGAAATGGTGTCCTGTACATAGCAGTGCAGGCATAGCAAATGTGTATAAGTGTCAGGTGAAACCCACATCCTATGTACACCCACAGTAACAACCAGGTGTGCCCCCGAGTAGAAATGTACAAAGAATAGCTCTCACCCCTGTATGTAGAAATGTTGATAAGTCTGTGCAAAGTGTTGCATGGAAGCCCTGCAGGCACAGCATGATCCCTGTTGATCTATGACACAAAGGTGAGCCCTGCTGTAAAAATACAACTTGATATTCCATACACATATAGTATAAATGTCTATACCGGGCGTGCTCACACACTCCAACAAATGTAGTGGATTCCATTCAGCATCACACCGAAAGGTCATACTGGGCATGCTCACACACTTAAAGAAACGAAGCAAATGACAGGCAACAACATACTGAAAGGTCATACTGGGCATGCTCAGACACTTAGGCTAAATACGGATGTGATAATAAGGGATCGATGGACAAATGTGGATAGTCATCTCAACTTCCAGAAACACATTCACAAAGTGGTTGAAAAATCATGCTATGTGTACACACAAACTGCCAAGGTCTGTGCATGTAGGTCAAAGGAGGTTCCCACTACTCAGCAGTCATCAGACCTGTCAGAGAGTACCACAACACACTTGCGATGAATCTGACTAGGTATGTACAGCAGCTAAGATTACTGGCCTCAAATAGTCACCCTATGCAACAAGACTGAATGTAACCCAATCTGTACTCTGCTGCATACTGTCTACTCAGGAGATCCCTGCCCAACAGACAGGTTCATGTCATGGTTACACTCAGATCTTTTCTGAGGTACAGCTCAATGGCAGTAAATGTACAGAGCCAACTGATATTGCCAACATCCTGGCAGATAAGATCACTGTTAACTTTACCCCCCTCTCACCCATGAAACAGCACATCTCTATAATGGAAGACTGCAAAGTTGCTGTAATCACGGCCACACAGGTAATAAACACTCTCCAAAGCCAGTATCACAGCAGCCATGGGACCAGATAACTTCCCAGGCTGCGTAGTATCTACCTCCCTGAAGTAAACAATAACATGGCAGGTCTGTGGCTGCTGAAGTTTCCAGAGGACTGCAAACTAGGAGCCATAATTGTAAACACAAAAGATGTGGACATCCTACAAAAGGGCCTCACTGAGACAGATGGCTGCTGTCAAAGCCATGGGCTCTAGCTCAATGCCAAAAGGTGTATTGTCATCCCCTTTGTTAAAAACTCTGTAGCCAAGAACTACAACAGAGGTGGTAGTATACTTCACACCAAAAGTGTGACAAGAGACCTTGGGTCACAGGTGGACATTGTATACAACTGTGATAATCACATTCCCACAGTAGTCAGGAAACCCTCCTATGTGGAACACCTCATCACAAAATGTGTCACATGCAGAATAGCAGAGGACAAAGTTTCCTTCTACTCATCACTCACTAGAACTATAATAGAGTACAACGCCACTACTGCTATGTACCTAACAAGACAACTACAACAACTGGAAAGCCAGCAGCAATACCTCACAAAGAGCATTAGCAGCCTGAAATACATGCCATACACAGAACATCTCAAAATGCTCCGTCTGTACTCCCTTGCATATCGCCTACTCAGAGGTGTTCACTGCCTAACATACAAAGCTATGTCAAACACAAAGTTGTTGGATATGCTCCACATAAAACACTCACAATCCCTCCGATCTTTGGACCCAAAACCACTAGTGAAATACAAAAGGAAGGGGTGTACCCATTTACCTTATGGATACCCACACCTTCAGGTTAGTGGCACAGCATGAGGCCTAGGAGACCATGCAAGTGCAACTAACATTGGCCAAAACTGCCCATCAGATTGTAGCCTGCTACAGATCATGTACCTTGTCTCAGGAACCTCACTCAGTATTCCGGAGAACAGTGGAAAGTATAAAGGTCCTATCAAACACCATTATATGAGGAGATTACAAATACCCAAACAGTGAGTGGTAGAATTAGTCATGTACAATGTCCTTCACACAATGTTTCCTAGAGTTTAAAAACCCTAACAGCCTTGAACAGCTGGTCACCATGCCCACTAGAGGTGACAACATACTGGACATGATCATCACCAACATGGGGTACCAGTGTTCCACTACAGAGATAAACCCCTCACTGGTAATATCAGATCATGAAGTAATCACACTGGACATCCACATCCGGCACCCCCACCCAGTCAAAGAAACCACTGTGAAGACATTTTCAAAAGCAAAATGCACATTTCCCAAGACCAAAGTGCAGTGTTCCAAAGCCCTCTTGCTATAGGATAATGGTATACAATCTGCAGAATCATTTACAAGTGCATCCTATGAGCATCCACAGGGATGCATGGAATGAGACATCACAAATGAAACCAAGATGCACTCCTCCAAAAATAGGACAACAATCATGTGGTTGTTGCCCATAAATAAGCTAGACAACAGAAGGAGGAAACGAACACATGATAGAGCCAACTTCACTAAAGGAAAGGCATCACTGATCATTATCAGGAAGAAACAATGATTGCTCATAAAATAATCCAAGGACAGTTTCAAAAGACAAATAGCCAAGAAATGTAAGAATAACAACCACAAAGCCTTTGGTAGCTATACCAGACATGTAGGTGTCAACTTCCAAATATGCTATCAGCTACTGAAAAAGGGAAAGAAATACACCAAACAACTTTCATTGCCCACATCCAGAGGGACAAGTTCAGTGTAAACTCCCCCCATCACCCCCAAAAGTGCCTGTGTCCATCACAGGAGGATGCAGAGCCCCAGACATCATGGACATCCAGGTAAAGACAGCCCTCACCAAAGCTAAGAACACAGTATCAATGTGACTGGATGGTGTCCCAGGCTGCGTCTTACACTAGGCCCATGAGGAACTAGACCCTCACCTACAATCATTGTCTAGACACAAGCGTACCACAGGCTATATACCCAAAGAATGGCATACACAAACAGTCATCCAGCTCCACAAAGGGTGTGCCACAACAGAACATTGACACCATTGCCCAATATGTCAACTCAGCCTGGTCTACAGAGCTATTGAGCTAATTGTCATGGAACCCATAAACAGAGACATTGGAGACCTTCAGATACTGGACTCTCCACATCTTCGCCTTGTTAAAGTCAGATCCTGGCTCCTAAACCTAGTTGACTTATGTCAAACAGTTACCAAGGACATAGATGGAGGTGAAAGTAGTCCACACAGCCCACCCGGACCACACAAAGGACTTTCCACACCATTCCCCACTCTGTTATCATGGACAAGCGTACCAGCTGAAACATTAACAGCTATGTCACAGGATGGGTGGCCAGGTGGCTCACAGATCAAACACACATGTTCAGAGTTGCTGGTGCCATGTCCAACTCTAAGCCTGTCACAAATGGCATCCCACAGGTCTTGGTCCTGGGACCCCACCTGTTCATTAGATACTGCTCAGAGGTACAGGCAAGCACGGGAGGTGTATAGCTGAACAGTTCTGCAGATGAATGGTAACTGTGGTCCATAATCGACTGTACGGCTAACACAGACATCCTCCAGAAGTGTCTTACAGAGACAGATACCTGGTGTCAAAACAATGCCCTGAAGCTGAATGCCAAAGAATGCATAGTCATCCCATTTGGGTACAACAAGGTGCACACAAATTACCACATAGGTGGTAATCCAGTATGTAAGGAGAAAGTCATTATGGCCCTGGGGACACAGGTAGATAGTAAACTCCCCTTTGATGATCACATGGCTAAAGTGTTTAGACATTCCTTCAATGTAGCCCACCTAATGTCACCTAATGTAACCCACTTTGTATAGTCTGATGATGTCACCATCCTACAAATAAACCTGTGGAAAGGATAACTCACAGTAATGTGTATAGAGCGGCATGTAAATGCATACTTCTGTAGTATCATAAAGTAGTTAGGTAGTGGTTTGAATCTTGCACTTGACAAGTGTTTGTGTGTGGTTTCCTTGGAAAAGAACAAACATTATGGAGAGTAGTGAAACACCTTAAAAGTGTTAAACCAATCTTTGTCAAGTCTGATGATGTCACCATCCTACAAATATACCTGTGGAAAAAAAAACCCAAGTAATGTATATAGCGTGTCGTGTTAATGCGTACTTTTCGAGTGTCATGAAGCAGTTAGGTAGGGGATTGAATCTTGCACTTGATAACTGTGTGTGTTTGTGTGTGGTCTCTTTAGAAAAGCACAACCTTTTAGGAGAGTAGTAAAACACCTTAAAAGTGTTAAACCACTTTTTGTCAAGTCTAATGTTGTCACCATCCTACAAATATACCTGTGGAAAAGCTAACCCCTACTAATGTATGTAGCGTGTCGTGTTAATGCGTACTCCTCTAGTATCATGAAGCAGTTAGGTAGGTGTTTGAATCCTGCACTTGACAACTGTGTGTTTGTGTGTGGTCTCCTTGGGAAGGAGCAACATTTTAGGAGAGTAGTAAAACACCTTAAAAGTGTTAAACCAATCTTTGTCAAGTCTGATGATGTCACCATCCTACAAATATACCTGTGGAAAAGAAACCCCCCAGTAATGTGTATAGTGCATCATGTTAATGCGTACTTCTCTAGTATCATGAAGTAAGTAGACAGGGATTTAAATCCTGCACTTTGTGAGTGTGTGTGTTCTATGTGTGTGACAGTGTTGGGCAATGTGGTTGAGGTTTTGCTTTTACCACTGTATGACATATCAGTAGGCATTGCACATGTGAGGTAGCTATGAGGCAAATACATATACGTACATGTTACCTCAATTATTGCATGTGTGTGAACTCTGCTTTATCCAAGTACACAGTTGTCATCATTGCCAAACTGTGCTGCTGCTTCACAGACCTTAGGTCACATCTGTATGCTTGTGACAAGGCCAGTCACTGCAGTGATACCTGGCCTATGTCATCCGTGTCACACACACTCATTACGGTTTCTATTGAATTGTGTGAGTGAGGGTTTATGGCCGAGGCATATGTCAGACTTGTTCAAACGTAGCAGAGTCTGTCAATGGTGACTATGCATTATAGTTGTACAACAACCATTGTGGACATGCATGCAGACCCCTTCTTGCTTATGTGATCCACCGAGGGATTTCAAAATACCTTAGGGAATGTGATTATCAAAGGAGAGATGATGTAACACTAGGTTGCATGTATACATCGGTACCTGTTCATCATGTTGGTGGCTACTACCTATGTGGTACTGTTGGGATACTATGTTCTGTAAAGGTGGATGACTATGCTTAGTTTTGCCTATAGCTTTACAGCATGGGTTTGACAACAGGTATCTGTCTGTATGATACCCTTGTAGAGGATGTGTGTGTCACCTGGAAAATGCAGTATAGACCACAGTATGCATTAAAACACGTGGACAGACATATCCCTACTGTGATTGCTTGTACCTAAGAGAGCCATATGCCAAACAGGAGTGGTCTCAGTAATGGGTGCAGCTGAATACCACTGGTCACTGGCATAGATAGTACCTGGAGGATCCAAATGTTGCTGTGTGCCCTACATCTGTGTGTCAGTTGTCAAGACATCATCTAATGATTGGTTGTGGTCAAGCTGTTGAAGTCATGTGTACTACCAGAATGCAAAACAATGATAGATAGTAACAGTATCACCCACAGCACAGTGTCAAACCATGTCATACACACATGTGTAGTCAGGTTCCAAAATGTGTGTAGTACAATGCATACTGGCCACCAATAGAAACTATGGAGTGTTACTGTGTAATACAGAGCATGTCACCCTGCCCATGTGTCCACTATGCATGTACATGCAGACAGTGCACCTCCACCATTACCACAACTGTACACCTGTAAATATGTGCTACACACATCCCACACATACTGTCCACTCACTAACACATGCTGGCAATACTGTACACATCAGCCAAGTGGCACGTGGGTGGACAATATACAATTGGAACTAACACTGGTATAAACAACACTACAATGACAATCATAGCTTTAATGCATCATGCCTGCTCAACTACACCTTCAAGCATATCATTACACTCTACTGCTGACTACATGCTAACATTGCTATACTGCTATAAAGACACCCTGTGCATCAGCACCATGGTAGCCTGCTCCTGCATTGATGTTACAGATGACAGGAGGTGGCACAGGTTTCATCATATGCACAGGGTGTGTTGTTGGTCTGCCAGAGGCCAGCCATCCAATCGACATGTATGTGTGTGCGTGTGTGTGTGTGTATGTGTGTGTGTGAGGGGCAAGAATAATGGTATGGGCCAATGTTGATGTAATGTATGTGGGTATGTGTTAGCCCTAGGTGTATGGATTAAATGTGTGTATGTCTGCATGCACACAGTTCCACCATGTGGCTGTCACATATGAGTACTTGTGGGACAGCCACAGACTGTACCTGTGAGGCTTTACAGATCACCGTCTCTGGCCATGGATACGGTACCTGTGCCTGGCAGGGGTGCTACTGACACTATCAGGTACCAATCCAGACTGGGTACTCTCCCTAGAGGTAGATGGATGTACACTGGACCCAGGTCCCTACTGGGACTGTCCAGAGCCACGTGCACGTGGTCTTCTAGGACACTCTATGGACAGCCCACCCCCAACATTGCTGGGGCTGGTACTGGCACTATGGGAGCAGCTGTTGCTTGAGGGACATCTGCAACGACTGCCAGCTGCTGATGTTGCTGGCATATGCCCACGTAGATGACTCAACTGTCCCGCACTGTCCTGCACATGGACATGACATTGCAGAGGACATATAATGTCTCTCCCCAACGTCTATCGGTGACCTCAGTGTAATTACGGATGGCACCAGCTAGGTCACGGATACTGTCTATTACGGCTGTGTTATGTGCCCTCTGTGCCCTCAGTCCCTGTCTGGTATACCATTCCATACATGGCTGTGCCTCCATGACAGCCTGGAACATGCGTGAGGTAGTAAGACCTGTGGTACATCTGCCAATGGCATGATGGGCAGCAGTGCTCCGACGAGAACCCCTGGACATCTGCCTATGTGGTACCCTTCCAGACATCTGGGTATGGCTGCTGTGTTGGGATGCATGTGCCATGGATACCACACTGTCCTGGCCAATGCCGACTGTACTCTGTCCCTCTGCTAAAGGCATTGGTGATGGATGTATTGGCAGTATGACTGTGTGCATGGATGGGGTGGACACTTGTGTAGTGTCGATTGGTGGCCCAACGATAGACCCTGGCAAACATGCCTGTGCCTCAACACACCTATCATCATTATCACTATCATGCTCAGTGACATCAGTTTCCCTGCTGCATTGAACCAGCCCAGAATCAGCACCTGTGAGAGGGAGACAGGAAACACACTTTACGACCTGTACATGATGTCAGCACACATGCACACATGAACATATGCACACATGAACACATGAACACATGCACACATGCACACATGAACACATGAACACATGCACACATGAACACATGCACATATGCACACATGCACACATGAACACATGAACACATGCACACATGAACACATGCACACATGCACACATGAACACATGAACACATGCACACATGAACACATGCACACATGCACACATGCACACATGCACACATGCACACATGCACACATGAACACATGCACACATGCACACAAATACACTCCTCACTAGAACACACACACACACACACACCAGTAATCCCGAACATACTCAATAGCGTGTGATGTTGGGGTACAGTATCACAAGCCAAACATTTATATCAAACGTGAGAGGATGCAGGATGTGTGTTGCTCAGCAGCCTGCAGTGTGAGTATAGACAGCCCTTGCTAATAACAGTATACATGGCCTTGATGCATGTGTGTTTTGTTCAGTGAATGGCCTCACCCTGGAACACAATGTGTACATGGACACAACATTGCTGTGCAGGTATTAAAAGCCCTGCATTGTCCTGTGCACCATCAGTCACAGGTATACATACCATGGCTGGATGTGTATCAGTGTGTCACATAGATATCCATGTCTGATTAGAGCATCTGTGTCTTTAGCAGATAATTGTGGACACAGGTGTAGCACATGCATGCTATGTATACACACAGGATGAGTGGTACATGTATACCTGATGGAATACCATTGCTCAACATAGCCATTGTACAGTGGTTATGGTGAGTGTAGGATATATTGTGGACATGCCAGTGCCAGCCATGACATGGCATGCTACCACACAACTGCAACATGAAACATCACACATACACAATGTGTGTCATGTGACCTATACACCCCATAGCATTACAAGACATATGTGTGTCAGTTTCTACAAATGGTGATTGCTATGCATATTGCGTATAGGTGCATATGTCTGCACACACACAACATTGAGGTGCATAGCAATTCATGATATGTGTATTACTGTGGCCACTGTAACTGGATGGGGGGTAGTACCATGAGCCATCATCATGCAGCATCGTGTGGTCACTCAAGGCTACTAATGTGTGGCAGACTGGCACACAGCATGCTGTACCTGAACTGCAGTACCATGGCTACATTCACCATTTCATGGCCAGTTGTTACATGGGTTTGTGAGGTGCCCAATAGGGGGCATTGCCTAACATGAATGTGTTATGTGTTGAAGAGTGTTGCACAGCCACATGTGAGGCATCTACCCCCTCAGGTATATTATGTGTGCTATGTGGATGAGGTTTGGGATACTGTAGTGTGACCTTACACCAGGTGTCTGAATACGCCATGTGTAGCATGTTAACGCGTACTGCGTATGACAAAGGTGTGTATGTTGTGTGCATGTGTATCGACTCTGCCTATCCAATGTCCACTACAGTGTTGCAACAATTGTGTGGGATGCTCTGTGTATTGTATGTGCTTTAGGTAGCTACCCACGTTACTAGGATGTGCATAGTCTCACAGCAAACATGCACAGCATGCATTATGCGTAGGTGTGTTACGTGTACATAGCCTACATCTCACCTATGACATGCATATTTAATTAGCAATATTAAAGGTATAACACACTCACCAGCATGGCTCTGATGCCTTGCTGTCACACCAGAGGGACCTACAAGGATATCAGACACTTTGTCAGTGACAACAACTGTGGCATTGCTACTGTGGGTTTGCAGTCTTACAGTAGTACAACAGTGGACAGTCACAGGCCTATAGATTATATTCCTAATTATTAGTATTGCACAACACTAGGCACCACATTGTCTAACTACACAGTACACATCTGACATAAGCATGCTCTACCAATAGAGGTAACAGTATTCTACAGCTATGCCATGTTACCTGCACGCTCCATGTCAACTTGCTGGGTGGCTCTGGTCTCCATGATGATACATGTTACTTGTTGTGGTTGTTGTTGGCCAGGAGCCACCTGGCTCAGGAGCAGCTCCTCCACTCTGGTGAGGGGGGGGTGGATGGCTACCCCCCCACCTGTGGCAAGCTGTTGTCTGTGGATATTAGACACACGCTGCCGGACATGTCTAATTAAATCACTGCAGTGATGGCATACCTGCTCATATGTCCGGTTATGCATGCCTATGTCATTTACCCTACGGACAAGATCTTGCCACAGAGCAGCCCACTCATGCTGGTCCTGGCTGGTTCTGGAGAACAGCAGAGCATAGTGCTGCACCAGGCTCGCTGTGATGGCTTCCTCCTCAGCTGTGCTATATGCAGGGTTACAATGGTGGGACATTACCCTGGAAGACAATTAAACAATATGTGTGAGCAAGTCATGTGGCACACGTAGCATTCTAAAGTACAGATGTCAATTAACTGCCATATATAGCAACCTATAGGCTGTCAGAAGATACACACTTTCAAAACCACATATCAGTTCTCAACACACAGATGCCATACAGTGCCTGGTACACTCTATATATCAAACCATGTTTTGCACAGCAACAAAGTTATAACAGTATGTAAGATTATACAACAGTACATGGCACACTGTATGTGACATCATGCACCACCTAGCCACAGGAGGTATATATCATGCTAATGCATCATGAAATATGTAATCCATTGCAATGTTTGTAAAGTCCACTGACAGTATCACCAGTATACCACACTAGTCATTGATGGCGAACCCCTGCATAACATATGTGCACATTCATTAATATAGGTGGCATACTGCTGTACTAGACTATACATGTTGCTAGATATCCAGTTATATCCTGTAACACACATATGACCGAGGCCATGGTACAGGCACACCCACACATACAGCAAACATACATAACAGACACAAAGGTATGGCAACCCAGGTGACCTTTACCTGTGTACCTTACAGTACTGTGTGTCAGTAGTTACCAGAGCTTATGCCTGAGGTATGTAATCTGTGAGGACTACAGGGAACACACATAACAGTGGTTCCAATAAATGTGCATGTACACCATACTGTGCTGTTTAGGCATACAGCTTCAGGTAGTACTACAGTTCATACAGGAGTTGGATTCACCAGCAGTAACACTCAATAAACATACATGTGCTGTTTTAGCCTACAATGGGACACCCCAGTCGACAACAAGGGACTACATCAGACAGTATGGCATACTGCTTTTTCTGCCTACCAATTGCATACACATCTTTTGCTGGGATCACAGCTAGGACACATAATACCATGACAGAAACAGTTTCCCACTATGCTATCACACATATACCGAACTCTGACACATTCACCAACACATTCACCATCACACTCAGTCAACCTCAAATATTGATTATTGCAACAAGTACATGTGGGTGTGTATCACTTCATAGGTAAGTAAGAGGCTATTGGCCCTAGGGCCTATAGAACTCTAGCCATACACTACCCTGGCCTCTGACACACAGGTATTTAAATTTCACGTGGCCAGTCAAGCAGAGACACTGAGGTGATTGCCTGGGTGTATTCACTATCTCCCATACAATCTCCAGGATTATTTATAACGACTGCTAATTAAGAGCTTTGTTTACTATGGATAGTTGGTTTGTTCCAGAGTATGTGATGTCTCTGAGATAGGAATCTATCCCTCCAGCATGTGCTGTTTATTGTGGTCAAAGGGTTTGGGTCCCTAGAGCGTGTAGCTCATACAGATTGTGATCTGTTTATGTGGAGCATGTCCAACAGATCTGGGTTTGACATAGCTTAGTATGTCAGTCAGAGGTCACCTCTGGGTAGGCGGTATGTGACACAGTCTAGTTGTGGGTTTGTGGGACAGTCTGCATAGGGCATCTGTTTGACGCTGGTATTACTCTTTGTGAGGTATGTCTGTGTCCTTTCCACTTGCTGTAGATGTCTTGTGAGGTACATATGACATGGGGCATTGTATTCTATACTAGGTTTTATGTGTATGGAGTAGAAGGGAACACTGACCTATTTTTCCCTGGATGACACACATTTTGTAATGACGTGTGCCACGTAGACAGATTACATGACTAGTGTGGCACTGTGACTATCAAAGGGAAGACTAATGTCCACCTGTGTCCCATGGTCTCTTATCACACCTTCGGTGTTAAGCAGACTACCACCTATGTGGTAGTTCATGGGTACTGAGTCTTTGCAAGGAGGGATGCCAATGCAGTGTCAACATTGAGCTTGAGTCCATGGCTTTGTCACCAGGCATCTGTTGCAGTAATTATGACCTTCTCTCTCTCTATATCTATATATATATATATATATATATATATATATATATATATATATATATATGGTTCCCATTCAGAAGCCTGAAACATCATAAGCCTGAAAATCAAAATCCTGAAACCAAAAGCCTGAAAATTCAGAATCCTGAAAACTCAAAATCCTGAAAGCCCAAAATCCTGAAAGACCAAAATCCTGAAACTCAAAATCCTGAAAACACAAAATAGACATACTGATGTCATTGTGGCTTTGCTATTGTTAGCCCTGTGGTGTTAGGTCATGCGTTGGGGTCAGGTAAGTGTGCGGTTGGTTTTATTTTAGGGTTTTGGGCGGTTTAAGTGAGTTAGGGTTAGGGCGCAGGTTAGGCATGTATGCAATAGTGACAAATATTGGGGTTAGGGGCGGTTTAAGTGAGTTAGGTTTAGAGCGGCTGGGCGCGGGTCAGGTGAGTGTGCGATAGTGACGGACCTTAGGATTAGGAGTTAGGGTCAGGGTCAGTTGGTAGATATTAGTGTCTTTATAGTGACATATTAGCATTATTTGTGTTTTCAGGATTTTGAGTTTCAGGATTTTGGTCTTTCAGGATTTTGGGCTTTCAGGATTTTGAGTTTTCAGGATTCTGAATTTTCAGGCTTTTGGTTTCAGGATTTTGATTTTCAGGCTTATGATGTTTCAGGCTTCTGAATGGGAACCATATATATATATATATGTATATATATATATATATATATATATATATATATATATATATATATATATATATACACACACATATGAACATCCATTGCTGTACATATAGATATACATATAGGCACATATACAGTCCACCTGTCATGGTGGGGATATCAAGTATGGGAAGGTTGTGACGTATACAGTTATGTCATAACATTGCACAGTGTTGTGCAGAATGCATTGAAGGTGTTCTCAGCCCATGTAGCTTTAGCAGGCCTCACTGGCTGCAACACTGCAAACCTGATGAATCATACCCACAGCGTTTAACCACCACATGTCATATACCAGCACTGTATGCTGTCTTGTCTGCCACACACTACAACCTACATAGAAATATGCACATAACAACCTTCAACAACATATATATATATATATATATATATATATATATATATATATATATCCACCTTTCACAAACAGTTGCAGTATGTCCCTTGCTCAATGCACATGTACAGATGCTAATATATCTGACACGGACAGATCTCTCCATATGTGTGTGCCATACACACACAAGGACCACACTGTTGTAAGTACATGTACCTCACAGCTGACCTGCTGGGCCTTGCTGCAACATGAACAGGTGTCACATGTGAGCACACAGTAATATTAGAGGGTTTATACATAGCTGCTAATGCTGAATTAGCATACTAGCCTGGTACAGCTGTTGCCAATGATAAGCTACACGTTAATATGACTATCATGCATTTGTTACTCTGTCACATCCATGTTTGCATAACCGTATGGGCTACTACCCCACACAGACATTGTACACACTACTGTACAGAACACAGATAACATGGATCAGATATTTGACATTTAATGCTGAACTACATATGTCACTGTCACATCCCACTGCACACAGCAACACACTCATTTCCCCATGCCAGTAGTTATGCAGGGCATCTGTGCATCAATACGTACTGCTGCCACATATGGATGATTCAAACTATATAGAGTACTCTTCATAAACATCTACTACATTCCAGTAAATACATAGCTGTTACATACCTTTCCTTTGTATGTGTTTGTTGTCGTATATCCTGGTATGATAGTTTCGCAATATACATTTTGCTTTCAATGTATCTTTTACTGTTCAGGATTTTTTTTAAATAGATTTTTATTTCAGAATATATTTCTTTTCAATATATATATTTTTTCAATATATTCTTTTTTTCTAAATATTTTCTTTCAATATTTTTTTATCAACATATTTCTTTTTCAATATATTTTTTTTTTATTTTTTTATATATATTTTTCTTTCAATTTTTTTTTTCAATATATTTTATTTCAATTTTTTTCAATGTAGTTTCTTTTCAATATTTTTTTCAATATAATTTCTTTTGTCAGTATATTATTTTTTTTCAATATATTTTTTTTGTTATATTTCTTTACTTTACATCACTTTTTCTTTTAATTATTTATTCTCTCTCTCTCTCTCTCTCTCTCCCTCCGTACCTGCAATGGAATGATTACATGTGTGGACAGCAAGTACAGACTGCTTTTATAGGTATCTGCACATGTGCATGTGATGGCCTCTGTACCAATTGGTGGCCACCATTTGGCAATTGCATGCAGCCTGCTGTGTGGTACTTGCAATACTCACCGTCATAGCAACCCAGTGCTATAAATTGCTAAGTCAGGTAGGTGTAGCCCTTTCAGAATTCCAGAGTGGGGATCATGCTTGTTTGCTGTGGACACTGTTGTGTAGGTCAGAAGGTTGGTATACTTCTTCTAACTGTTGCTAAGGGTGTAGCCAGTTATTTGTATTTTGTACTCAGACCTGAATGTTGCCACTTCCAGTACACAGTTGACAGTGTAGAATTGTACTCACCCCTGGAAATGCTAACAGAAGATACATGGGAGTATGGAGTTTCTTTACAACTTATACAATTAGCTGCCATACATATGTAGCTATTGAGATGTTTTCATTTGGCACATGAACTGTTTGGGAACAGCTATACTGTGGATATTAATGTTCTCACTTCTGCACTGTTTGTGCTTTTTATTTTGTTGACATTATCACAGGATGCTCATGAAACTGGACAATCACAGTACTGAGTATGCCTACCTACATCTTTGCTGTACCTTGAACACACCGGTATTTTGTACATTTGGCTGGGGATTGTCCTGCTATGATACTGTGTGGGGGTTGTGAAGTGCTGCTGTAACATTATTTACTGCTAGAATGTCTGGTTCTGTTATCACAGTCATGTAATGCAATTCCACAAAAACTGCTGGTAAAGTTCCACAGAACAGGTTTTGTGTTATGGCATTCCTATCTTTCCTTTACATTCACACATTCTGATGCATGATATATACATTTCAGCAACATCCTGCTGTATATCTACTGTGGCCTAGTGGTACTTCATGCAGTCTAGTGTGTCCAAGTTCCGGGGTTCAAGACTGACAGTGGTGTTTTATTTTGCTGCTGAGCAGAACAAGGCCCCTCATATGCAGGGTGACTAAGGCACTTTTAAGCAGTTGTAAGCGGGTTTGTGCGGGTTTGTGTGATGCTTAGCAATACTTAGCTAAGCACACACAAGCGCACACTCACTCAAACCGGCTTACTACTGCTTAAAAGTGCTTACTCACGCTAACCCCCATGCTCATTTCTTTGAAAGAAAAGAAAATGGGGAGATAGGAAAGTGGTGAAAAAGGGGCACAAAGAGGGAAAGACAGTAGGGAAAACTGCTTGGGATGTGCAGGATGGGTATAGGGAAGGTCCATAGCTGCCCATTTCTTTAACATCAACAGCTGTGCATATACTAGTAATTTGGAGGGAAATTTGAAACCTTCCACCCCTGAAAGAGGGGTGAGGACAACGAAGTATGTTGTACTGCCAATTAAATTTCAGTTTCTGTGTCCAGTGGACATTTGTGTGGAATGGGCAGCTATGTATGGGGCGTAATTTTTTTGTGGGAGCAGATTGCCCATTTTTTTTTTTTTTAGGTGAGTGGAATGTGGGGTAATAGAGTAGGTATATTTTGGGAGGTAGGCTGGGGAGGTAAACAGACAAGACAAACAAGATGCATACAGGGGCAGAATATGACACATGGGGTGGGTGAACGGGGAAGGATGTTTGGAAATCACAAGCCCATGAGCCCACAGATGGTAACAGTGGAACTGAGATCCCCACCCATGGGCAGTCACCACTGCACTTTTACAGACCAGAGGGTGGCTGTGCTGGAGGCTGTGTAGGAGGGGCAGGCTCACCCATGAGTAGCGCTACTCTTGCCTCGTGCTGGCATTGGGGATCAGCGACTGAACACTGGATCTCCCTATGCACCACAGCCCGGACCCTTCGGAGGGTGACAGGTGGCCCTCCTCCGGCCACGCTTGCACAGGGGGGGACAAGCCCCATCCCATGCAGTGCTTCCACCCGAAGGCGGCACAGGGCCAGTGGAGGAGGAGGTCCCGGGCTGGGCACCGGACCTGCTGGTGCCAGGTGCCATCGCCAGCTGAGGTGGGACAGGTGGGTCTGCTGGGACCGGCCTTCCCATACATTCTGTGTTTAGGTGTATTTAATGACAATATAGCCAACAGCATTCCAAATTAGTTGTAACAGCATGCAGTAATATTCCCATTAACCCAACACACCAGAGTTTCAACAGTTGAACAGCAAGCATAACACATGCATATATTGAACGACAGTGGACATTCCAACAGCATGCAGGAATGATTGGTGGCAACAGGCCACCAAGATTGTGGTGTTTGAACAGGGCACATGCATCAAAGTTATGCAGATATTTATAAACCAATAAGACATATGTCCCAACAAATGTTTTGAGATTGTACATACCCATTGAGGTGTGGAATTGCATTGTTTGTGCACATACAGAAGGGTGTAAAAAGATACCTCCATTAACAACTTATATGAACTTATAGTTTACACTACATTCCTATTGACTGCAGGTATATATCCCCTACATGTATTATTACACTAGGCAATGTCCATTACATTGTGGGATGTGTTTTATTTATTTATATATTTATTGCAGTTGGTTTACCAGGATAGTCAATTGGGCCAAAATGAACCCGTTTTCAATGGAGTCCTGGGGAGAAAAGCTCCAAGCAATCAAGGTTACAGTAGGTTATAAATGATAATTATACAAATGTAAAAAATATGAAAGATAATTATACAATTTAAAAAAAAAAACAATTCAAGCAAACAATAACAAATAGTATACAAAAGTTACAACTAATACAAAGTAGTGATTGAAACTAACAGATGATACAAACTAAAAAAGGAATAGTGCAAGTAAATATTTAGAAGTCATTTTGTCCTAGGATTCAAACACTTAAATGAGCAGCATCATATATTCATGCAAGATATTTTGCTAGTTCATTATGCACCTGACCTGTATCTAATATACAAACTGTCCAGGATGCAGATGTTACTGTTATGTATTTATATATTTTATTTATATTCATATGTCTACATATCTGGATGTGTTCAGGTGACATTATCAGTTATATTTTAACAGCCCCCTACATTTCTAGCAGCACAGTGACATTTCCGGTGCACACAATTACAAGCTACTCATGTGCCAGATTTACCTATACATGCCAGCCTTGAAACTACAGTTGAGGACTGTATATATGCTTAAGAGATACTGGCACTCCCTTCGTCCTCTTTCTATGGGCCTACCCAAGTGTGGGTTGACAGAGCTTAATACAGCACTACTATTTCTATACTGCAAGAGTACATCAACATTTCAAAGAAAGTGACACGGACACACTACAGGTGTTATACCTTTATTAATTACATTACACACTTTTCTACTGGCTCTCTCATTTTTTATTACAGTGCATGCAGACATCTTATTCAGGATGTATTATACCTTCATTTATGGTTTACAACACTCTTTTTCAGGCTCTCTCACTTATTCCGTATAACAATACATGCAGAGAATTAATTCAGGACTTATTATACCTTTATTAATGGGTTACAACACTCTTTTTCAGGCTCTCTCACTTATTTTACATAACAGTTCATGCAGAGAGGTTATTCAAGCCTTATTATACCTTTATTATTGGGCTAAGATACTTTTAGTCAGGCTCTCTCACTTATTTTATATAACAGTACATGCAGAAAATTACTAACCTGCCTGGTGGTGCAGCCTTAGCAGCCTATCTGCATAGGCTTGCTGATTCGCTGCACGGACACCTGCAGCTGTGAAGTAAATGAAGTGATATTGAGACATATACCTATCCATACTATCGACTACATTAGCAATTTTTACATACTTCAGTCCATGGCTACCTACTCATTAGTGGGGCATTCTGCATCCCACGGGCCTCCTGTATCCATTGGTTCAGTTGGTCCTGCTTGCGTCTCTTCATGTCTGCATGGTGATGTCTAACCTGCTCGCCAGTCTGAGGGACGCATGTGGCACTGGTGAGTTCATGTGCGAGATGGTTCCAGGCCTCCGCTTTGTATTCCGTGCCCTGGAACTGACCCTGCAGGAGTCAAGCATCATGATGATGGACGAGGAGCCAAACCATCACTTTTGACTCCTCAATGCCCCACCGTTGCGCTCGGAAGCGAGAGCCCTCTCTGACATCAGCCATTCCTGCCTGCAGATGGAAGCTACAACCAGTTATGGTGAGTATTCCTGCCTATGGAGCTTAAATATGCCTCATTTCCCACACTTATTTGTGATTGGCCGGATTTGAAAGTTCTCAGCTGAGTGCACACCTGCTTAGCACTGGGTAAACTTTGATTCATATGTATATGTGTGTTGACAGTCCATGAACATCAAATGCTGTCATGGCTTAGTGGATCAGTACTGTGATTATGGTGCACACTATCCCGGGTTCGAGAGCTGTCATTGCTTTTTTATTTTACTACTGGCCTGACTGGTAGGGGGTGTGGCTGTGTTTAGCCGACTTTGCTCAACTTTGCCCAACGTTGCTCGACGTTGCTCTACGTTGCCCGACGTTGCCCGCCATTGCGCTAGTTAGCGCGGTGCGCACCTCAGCGCAAACATGTTTGGTTTTTGCTAGTTGGCACGATGCGCAGCTCCGTGCAAAGCTATTGCGCTAGTTAAACCAGTGCTTAGCTATGGGCAATTATTCTTAAATGTGCTTAATACTGGTAAACGTTGCTTAGCAGTGCTTCACATTGCTTAAGATAGGTTACTTATGCATTCATTATTATGCATGACCGTTTCACCTTCTTATATATATTTAAAATATCGTTCACTATTACATAGGCCATTTTGATGCATTTTAATATTTAAAAGGTAAATGTCAGGAATTATTTTTATGCACGGATTTCCTCCAGAAAATGGAAAGGGGAGTGGTGGGACTCGAACCGGGAATGCCTCCTTTTTGTGTGAAGGCTCTACCACTACACTATTGCTATTTGGCTTAATTTGCATATAAGTGGTTTATTATCCTCTTCAATGCCTAAACTGCTAACTGTAGCTAAGCAATGGGCACACCCGCACACACACGTGCAAATACGGGCAGCTATATCATGAATAATAAAAAAAATTGTTTTACATTTTATTTCATTTGTACAGGGCTTTTGAATGTGGGGGAGTGTAGTGTTGGGGGTATACATATTTGAGCGGACTCGCTCATATCTGATGACATTTGCAGAGTTAGGTACTTGCAGGGGAGTGGATATTTGGACTGCGCGGCAGTCTGACACGCCCCCTGCACTCCTACATGCTCCATGTTAGCCTGGGAGTTGAGACAGTGCACCCTCATGCATATGCATGACGCACTGATGTTATACTCTTAGACAGCAGTCTCCGAGTAGGACTTCGTTTGTCCTACACGGAGGATTACTGAATCCCCCCCCCAATCTTTACATAGGCTATGGACTTTTCATATAGTTTTTTTTAATTAATCCTATAATGTTTGGAGAGAAACTGTATTTTTGCAGGGCTTTAAACAGATATGGCCAACTTAGGGAGTCAAAAGTTTTATCTGTATCAATGCTTAAAATGAAAAGCTCATTTGTTCTTAGGTCTATTAAGGACAGTAATCTATTTCAGTGGACTGGATTTATGAAAGTTTGCACGGAGTTGTAGAGTAGTGTAAGACGTCAAACAGGCAATATGTCTGCCATGCTATCCAGGAACAGCCAGCAGGGGCGTGCACGAGAGCTGCTAAAGCTACTCTTGCACGGACAGCGTCATGGTATGCAAATTACCTAATTTGCTGCTGAAAGCTATGCAAATGAGGTAAATTTGCAATCCAGGAAACACTAACCTGTCCGTGGAAGATTAGTGTTATCTGCAGAAATGTACTCCGTTGGTAACGGAGTACCATTCTGCAAATAGCTAAATGGAGCTATGACAGCTCCAAATAAAGGATGCATGCAGTTGAGGAAGCATGCCAATGGCCAAATATAAAGCCATTGGCATTTATAAATGTTTAAAATTATTAAAATCTAACTTTTTTTTCCCCGATCTCCGATTTTTAAACATAGCGCAGCACCGCGCAAACGTGTGGTGCCTTAAAAAACAAGAAAATAATTTAAAAATAGCCAAAAATAGACATTTTCACTAAAAAGCTTATCCTGCCATGCAGGTGAATGGCAGGCTGAAGACAACATGGCCACTGAGTAGTGGTTGCTAATGGGGGGGAAGCTCAGTGTGAGAGATGTAACCATGCATTAGTAGGCAATCCTATGCAAATGAGGATAAGGACAGTGAATCCCAGTTTTTGCCAGCATGTGAGCCATGTCCCAAGAGTGCAAGAGTAGGAGTAGGTGAGTAGTAGAGTAGACTATAGGTGACATCATGAGGGGGTATGTCAGAAAGGCTGTAAGCTAATTGGAGCATAGTGGCTTGTGTTTGCCCTGAGTTGCTCAGGATTGCAAGAGGCGTGCCTACAGTTGTGCTGTTTGAAAACCTGAAACAAAAGGTGTACACTGTTAAAAGATCGGAAATTTCTTGCAAACATGCACCCAGCGTGTGTGCTCGTGTGCACGCGTGTGCGCGTGTTTGCGCGGCGCTGCCCCGGGCAGAAACAGAAAGGGAAAAGGAAGGAAAAGAAGTAGTAGGAAGTTAACCAAGGAGAACTAGCAGAGCTGCCAGGTGAAATATATCAGAATCAGCCAATTATACAGGCAGCAGACTATCCTAGCCCAGCTCAGCACTTTAAACTCTGCAAACAGCATTCCCCCCTGTTTTTTCCCAAGAACTCTGCAACACTGCAGTATACAAAGAGGGAAAGCTTAAAAAGCTTAAGTCAGGCAAAATGTTAGGGGCTGCTCTTGCTATCATAAACCAACATGTGCAAGGTGCTGAGGGTGGTGATGTTGTGAATGCTGCTGAGCAACCCACAGTGAGGAGACGGATAAGAGTGTACAGACCCAGGGTAACCTATATAGATAGTGGAGCACTATAGGGTGGACAAAGACCTCCTGCAGCAAATTGTTGAGCTGTGCCGGCCACGCCTCACACACAGAACCAACAGAGGGGAACCCATCCCAGTGGATACCAAGGTATGTGTTGGCATAATGAGCTGTGCCAGCCACGCCTCACACACAGAACCAACAGAGGGGAACCCATCCCAGTGGATACCAAGGTATGTGTTGGCATAAGAATACTAGCTACAGGTACCTTCCAGAGACCAACTGGTGATATGATGGGGATTTCACAAGCATCAGCATCCAGGGTACTCCATCAGTTCCTGGATGCCATGTCAGCACATGTTGGTGACCACGTATATTTCCCCAATTCCCGTGAGGCATTGGCCAGCAATATGCATCTTTTCCACCAAATAGCAGAATACCCTGAGGTAGTGGGTGCAATAGACTGCGCACATATGCATCAAAGCACCACCCGGTGAGCGGGGTAGGGTCTACATCAACAGCAAGGGCTTCCCCTCCATCAAATGCCAGGCCGTGTGTGATGCCCAGGGCATAATAATGAATGTGTGTGCTGGCTGCCCTGGAAGCTATCACGATTCCCACATCTGGCATCTGATGCAGCTGTACCAGAGATTTGCCAGTGGGGACATCCCTGATGGTCACCTAGTGGGGGATGTTGGATACGCACTGGAGCAGTGGCGGATGACACCCATCAGAAATGCACACACACCTGTACAAGAACTTCATAATGAGGCACATGGACAAACAAGAAACATAATTGAGCATGTGTTTGGGATGCTCAAGTCATGGTTCCGGTGCCTGGACACATCTGGTGGAGCCTTGCAGTACTCACCAACTACATGTAACCAAATTGTTATGGTGTGTGCCATGCTACACAATATGATCCTGGGGAAACAGCTGCAGCAGGAACATCATGGGGCAGGGCCAACCAGCCCCCCACCATTGCCAAGGCCTGCACAGGCACAGCATGACTCGGAGGAGGAACAACCTGAGCCTGCCCCAGTAGGCAGAAGGAGGCGTGCCCAGTATACCCTGGCCTTGGCAAAGAGGCAACGCATAGCACATACACTGACTCAGTAGGAACCCTGGAAATGATACCTCTCTCTGACTCACACATACAGTAAAAGCGATGCCTAACTTGACACTACCTGTTTTCAAACATGTATAGGGAGTGTACTATGTGCATCCGACATAGGCAGCCCTGCAACACCACCTGAGGCACAAATGCCCTATTTTAAGCAATATAAAGCACCGCTAAGCACATTTTACAAGTATTGAGCGTATTTAAATACAATTGGGCCTAGCTGCGCACCGTGCTAACCAGCACAACATCGGGCAATGTCGGGCAAAGTTGGGCAACGTTGGGCAAATTTGAGCAAAGTCAGGTAAACACGCTCACACCTGCTTTACTGTTCCTTAACCAGTCAGGTCTGCCCAGCAGGAAAATAAAAAGCAGTGACAGGGCTCGAACTCAGGATACTGTGCACTATAGTCACAGTATTGAACCACTAAGCCATGACAGCATTTCACTGGCACAGGCACAACTTAAGTCACTCACACATACCAGTTGGGGGGGGTCACATACCTAACAGTCACAGCCAGCAGGACAATTGTAGACAAATGCAAACACAAACAAATGCTGTATCATGCCCTCTGAAGAGGCATATGAGTAACCTCCCCCCAGGCTTATGCAGACAGATAACAGCAGGCCAGGCAGTGTGATGTGGGTTGGGAAGGCTATTAAGTCACAAACTAATATGCGTGTAATTGGAAGCTAAGGTTTGTAGTACAGTGATATGCCTCAAACCAGTACTATAGGCAACAGTACAGATTGAAATGAAGTACCTGACATAGCGGTGCAGGCCTAGCAAATGTGTATAAGTGTCAGATGTACCCCTCATCCTATGTACACCCACAGTAACAATCAGGTATGTCCCCCGGGTAGAAATGTACAAATAATAGCTGTTCCCCCCTGTATGTAGAAATGTTGATAAGTCTATGCAAACTGACTCATGGAAGCCCTGCAGGCACAGCGTGCTTCCTGTTGACGTACAACACAAAGGTGAGCCCTGAAGTGAAAATCAACTTGATTTTTCACACACATATAGTATATATGCCCATAGTGAGCATGCGCACAAACTTAACCAAATTTAGTAAATTTCAGTCAGCAACATACTGAAAGGTCATACTGGGCATGCTCACACACTTAAACAAACGACGCAGATGTCAGTCAACAACATACTGAAAGGTCATACTGGGCATGCTCACACACTTAGGCCATGTCTGAGTACAGCAGTGGGCCACACATATCTGGCAGTTGCAGTTCTTACTCCAGACCTGTGTTACTATTCACCAATCCTGCCTTGCACACACAGTGATATGAAAACAGACCCATATAATATATTGGACCCCTGTCATAATCAAACTATGTACTACAAGTACTTAAGTTGTTCAAAGAAAGTGAAAATCCAAAGAAGATCAATAAATCTCCAATCAGTATCATCAAGAAACAATGAGCACTCCTAACATTATCCAAGCCATGGTCTGGCAAAAATATTGCCAAAAAGTCCATAGAGAACCATGAAGCTTTCTTTCGCTGTGTCA
Source organism: Protopterus annectens (assembly GCF_019279795.1). Lineage (NCBI taxonomy): Eukaryota > Metazoa > Chordata > Ceratodontiformes > Protopteridae > Protopterus > Protopterus annectens. The sequence continues at coordinate 1,495,399,609 of NC_056743.1, read as the reverse complement.
TAAATATCAATGTAAACTCATATATTTTCTCGAGCCAGTGCAAAGTGTAAATGAATACATGTACATGACTGACATTGCCAACATCTTGTCAGACAGGTTCATACATATTTACCCCCCTCTCACTGACAAAAGGGCCCATTACCATACCTGGAGATTGTGAAAACCTAGAAATCACATATACAATGGTTAAATAGCTCTATCCAAACTTAAAAACACAGTGTCTATGGGATGACATGGTTTCCCTGGATGTGTCATATGTAAACTCCAAAACAAACAGACCCTGCACCTGAACAGTCTGTTGAGACTCACCCTCTGTACAGGATATGAAACTGTTGAATGGGTTACAGCAACGTTTGGCACACTCCACAAGTGTTGGTGCCCAACAGACCATGGGAACTACTGTCTTATAAACCGAATAAGCCTGATCTACAAGGCCATGGAGTCCATCATTATGAACTCATAAACAGAGCTATTGGGAGCTTACAAACACCCAACCCTACCCATTTTGGTTTGGTCAGGGGCAGATCATGGTTCCTAAACCTGCTAGACAGTTTTCAAGGCAGTTACTCAGGACATACATAAATGAAATGAGCTATACATGGCCTACATAGACCTTGAAAAGCCCTTTTCCAACATCCCACACACATGTATCCACAAAATCAACAATCTGTGCATAAACACATATGTCATCTGATGGATTGCCAACTGGGGCACAGATAGATCCCACAAGGTAAGAATTGTGGTCTCCCTGTTGGACTGTAGGCTGGTAACAACTGCTGTCCCCCATGGCTCAGTCCTGGGACCCCTCCTGTCTGGTGTATACTTTTCAGAAATACAGTCAAACACACAAGGGCTATGGTTAGCAAAGTTTGTGGATGACTGCAAAAAGGTTGTCATAATCGGTGTTTGGGACAACAGAGACATCCTTAAAAAGGGTCTCAGCCAGACAGATGTGGTGTCAAAATTATGGCCTTGAGCTACAGTCATACAAATAAAACATAGGTGCCAACACCCTAAATATGGAGGTAATAATAAGGGATCTATGGACACATGTGGATAGTCATCTCTACTTCCAGAAACACATTCACAAAGTGGTTAGAAAATCATGCTATGTATTCCCACAAATGTCCAAGGTCTTTGCATGTAGGTCAAAGGAGGTTCCCTCTACTCATCAGTCATCAGACTCATCAGAGAGTATCACGGCACACTTGCGATGAATCTGACTAGGCACCTTTAGCAGCTGGAAAGACCACTGAAGTACCTCAACAAGAGGATTACTGGCCTCAAACAGTTGCCCCATGCAACAAGACTGAATTTAACTCAATCTGTACTCTGCTGCATACTGTCTACTCAGGCGTTCTCTGCCCAACAGACAGGTCCATGTCCAATGCAGAACTGATGTACATGCGCTATCTGAAGTAAACCCAAGCTCACTGTGCCACATGCTCTAGGGATATCATCATCACAACAATAAATAGAACATGTTGGAGGGATACATTACTAACTCACAGACTTCCCTTGCTTTGGAAGAGGCTCCCAACCTACATTAAGCTGAGTCCCTCACTGACACTCTTCCAGAGGAGCCCTGATGAGTGTATGTGAAACTGAATTGTCACACCATGGATCACTTTGTCAGTTCTACTAGACAGAGGCATAGGGAACTAACCCCATGTGTGGTAATAGCTGCACACTCTGGCCATACTAATATATGCCTTCAGGCAGATAGCCTATTACCTACCTCTGTACCTATATATATGTAGGGGGAACACAGTATAACAAGCCAAAGATGGATGGGCAGAGATGTGCGTAAGAGGGTGACCATGACAGGGAGCCATCAGGACTGTCCCACCCAACACACATCCCAATGGCACAAAAGACATGAGGTGCACATCTCACCCACTGTACATAACAGCCACCAGTATCTGTAAGCATTACAGTGTATGTGGTCCTTGTGCCTGCTGTACAACATGGCTGTACAATGAAGTACACATCTACTATCTGTAGACATGTACCTGTCACATAGGTTCATAGGTATGTAGTAGACTATCTTCACGAAGGCATATATTAGCCTAGGCAAGTTGTGCATCTTTCACCACCCCATTGGGTAGTCTCCTAAGCCCTAGTTCTAATAGTTAGTACCCTAAGCCCCTTTCTAGTTGGGCTGCTGATGTGATGTCTGGTGTGAATTGTCTGTTTCCCATCCACTCATCAAGGTTCCTATTGAAGAGTGTCAGCGAGGGGCTCTGTCTGATGTATATTGGGACTCTGTTCCACAGTAAGGCAAGTGTCTGGGAAAGTACTCTACCCCACCAGCATGTTGTATTCATTGTTGTGATGAGGTTCATATTTCTGGAGTGTGTAGTGTGACTCAGTTTTGTTATCCATAGATGGAGCATGTTCAACAGTTATGTGTTGGACATGGCTCTGCATGTTAGGCAGAGTGTGCCTCTGAGTAGGCGGTACATAACGGAGAACAGATTTAGTTTTACCAGTTGTGTTGCATAACACAACTGTTTAAGGCCAGTAATCCTCTTGGTGAGGTACCTCTGTGGTCTCTACAGCTGCTGGATATACTTAGTCGAGTATATCCAAAATAGTGCATTGTACTCAATGATGGGTCTGATGACTTAAGCGTAGAGGGCCACCACTACATCTTTTGATCCTGATGCAAATCTTTTGTTGATTAGATGGGCCACATAGGATTTCCTAATCACTTTGGCAACATGGTTGTCAAAGGAAAGATGACTATCTACTTGTGTCCCCAGATACCTTATTACCTTGTCAGTTTTTAGGGGGTAACACCTATGTGGTAGTTTGTGGGTACTTTGTTTTCATCTTCCACATTAAGCTTGAGGCCATGATTCTGACACCACACATCTGTCTCATAGAGTCCCTTCTGGAGAATATTTGTGTCATCCGGGGAATCTATTATGGCAAACACTTTACAGTTCCCAGCAAACTTAGTCAACTACAACCCTCCTGTGTTGGCATGTACTTTTGAGATGTCTATACCAAACAGGAAGGACCCCAGGACTGAACCCTGGGGGACACCAGTTGTTACCGGTGTAGAGTCTAACATGTAGCCAGCAACTCTTAATTTGTGGGATCTATCTGTGAGCCAGTTTGCAATCCATCTTGTGATGTATGGATTCATGCCCAGGTTGGTGAGTTCATCTATGATACCTGACTGGGGAATGGTGTCAAAGGCCTTAGTGAGGTATAGGTAGGCTGTGTGGAGCTCATTTCAATCATCTGTAGCCTAGGTAACTGTCTCAAAGAAATCCACCCAGTTCAGGAGGTGTGATCTGCATTTGATGAAGCCAAACTGGGTGTGCTCAACTGTGTGAATGTTCCCAATGTCTTTATTGTTGACTTCCATTATGATTGGCTCCATTGCCTTACAGATCAGACTCATCAGGCTCATAGAGCGTGAATGCCAATGGTCTTTTGTGGCCCCACCCCTGTGGAGTGGGAAGAACATTGCTGTGCAACATTCTATGGGTACATATCCTGTAGAGAGGATGTAGAGAGAGGTGTAGGTATCCTTGATGAATATGGATACATCCCCACCCTATGTGCTATGATCCAGGTTCTGATGCTGGAAGGTATGGAATGAGTAGTATCCTGGTAGTGCTGGTGTGCTCTCTGGAGCCTTGAACTAGGTTTCTGTTACTGCATAGATATCAATATTCGCCATACTGAGAAGTGCCTCGAGTGTGTGCATTTGGAGGCTGAGACTTCTGGCAATGAGTAGCATTTAGCTCACTTTGTGGTTATTTGTGTTGGTTACGGGGTTTGGTTTGTCCTGAGTGATCGATGTTCCACACCTGAAGTCAACGCCTCATTGGTCCAATCTGACCATAAGTTAATTACCCTACATATCCACATTCTTCCTCCACCCCCCATTAAGGAAACCATGTTAAAAAATTTCTCCAAAGCCAACTTCATGCTTCTTAAGACAGAAGTGGTGAACATCGGGACAGTTATGACTACTGAATCCTACACAATTGCACTTTATAAGCACTTACATGAGTGCATGGATCGTGCTATCCCAAACAGAACCAAGACTCTATCGTCCAAGAAAAGGAAGCCAATCTGGTGGTCCACTGCCATAAACAAACTGTACAACAGAAGGAAGAAACTGTTGCAAAAGAGGGTAAAATCCCATTAGTGGAGGAGCTCCCTGGTCAGCCTCAGTGAGAAGCTATGATCCCTGATAAAGTCTTCCAAAGCTAGTTATGAAAACAAAATTGTCACTGATTCTAAAGACAACCACAAAGCATTCTATAGCTATGTCAAGAATCTCAATGGCAACACTCAGATCTGCTGTGAGTTACAGCACAATGGCACTAAATATACAGACCCAACTGATATTGCCAACATCCTGGCAGATAGGATCAGTGCTAACTTTACCCCCCTCTCACCCATTAAAGAGCCTATCTCTATACTGGAAGAATGCAAAGTTGCTGTCATCACAGCTGCACAGGTAAAAACCACTCTCCAAAGCAAGGAGCACAGCATCCATGGGACCAGACAACATCCCAGGCTGCGTTCTTCATGAACTACAGAATGAACTGGCACCACACCTAAGTACCATGTTCAATCATAGCCTCACCTCAGGCTTTGTGCCTGCTGAATGGTGCACAGTGACGGTTATCCCACTACACAAGGGGGGAGCCACCATGGACCCAGGGAACTATCGCCCCATTAGCCTGATGAGCCTGGTCTGCAAGGCCATGGAATGTATCATCATGGAACTTATAAAAAAAGACATTGGTAATCTCCAAACTCTGGACCACAACCAGTTCGGGTTTGAAAAGGCAGATCATGTCTCCTAAACCTGATAGACTTCTTTGAAGCAGTCACCAAAGCCGTAGATAAGGGTAAGGTGGTTCACACATCCTATCTAGATCTTGCCAAGGCTTTCAACACCATCCCCCACTCTGGAATTATAGATAAACTCACTAAACTAGGTATAAATCCCTATGTCACAAGATGGGTTGCCAAGTGGCTCACTGACAGAACCCACACTGTGAAAGTAGCAGACTCCAAATCCAACTTCAGACCAGTGACAAGTGGAGTACCACAGGGTTCAGTTCTGTGTCCTGTCCTGTTTGGTATCTACTTCCCTGAAGTACAGGCTAACACAGAAGGTCTTTGGCTAATGAAGTTCCCAGATGACTGCAAACTAGGAGCCATAATCGAAACTACTAACTGAGACAGATGCTGGTGTCAAAGCCATGGCCTCAAGCTCAATGCCAAAAAGTGCATTGTCATCCCCTTTGGTAAAAACTCTGTACCCATGAACTACAGCATAGGCGGTAATATACTTAACACTGAAAGTGTGATAAGAGACCTTGGGACACAGGTGGACAGTAGTCTCTCCTTTGATAATCACATCACCACAGTAGTTAGGAAATCCTTCTACATAGCACACCTCATCCCAAAAGGTTTCTCATGCAGAAAAAAAGAGGTCATTGTTCCCCTCTACTCATCTCTCTTTAGATCCATTATAGAGTACAACGCCCCTTTTGGTATGTACCTCACAAGACATCTACAACAACTGGAAAGCCCACAGAAATACCTCACAAAGAGGATTACCAGCCTCAAATACATGCCCTACACAGACCATCTCAAAACACTCCAGCTTTACTCTGTCACATATCGCCTACTCAGAGGTGATCTCTGCCTAACATACAAAGCTATGTCAAACACAGAGCTGTTGGACATGCTCCACTTAAAGAAATCCCAATCCCTCCAAGCTTCGGCCCCAAAACCCGGACCGAAATACAAAAGGAGGGGGTGTATCCATTTTCATAAAGGATACCCACACCTCCAGGTTAGTGGCACAGCATGAGGCCTCGGAGACCATCCAAGTGCAACTAACAGTGGGCAAAGCTGCTTATCAGATCATAGCCTGCTACAGATCACCTACCTTGTCTCAGGACCCTCACTCAGCATTCCTGAGAACACTGAAAAATGTAAAGGTCCTACCAAACACCATGATATTAGAAGATTTCAACTACCCAAACATTGACTGGGAGAATTACTCAAGTACAAACTCCTTTGCCCAATGCTTCCTAGAGTTTATAAACTCAAACGCCCTGGAACAGCTGGTCACCATGCCCACTAGAGGTGACAACATACTGGACCTGATCATCATCAACATGGGGGATCAGTGTTCCACACCAGAGGTAAACCCCTCACTGGTAAGATCAGATCATAAAGTAATCACACTGGACATCCACATTCTGACCCGCCCTCAGTCAAGGAAACCACTGTGATAAACTTTTCAAAAGCAAACTTCACACTTCTCAAGACCGAAGTGGAAAGTTTCAAAGCCCCCTTGCTATAGGATAATGCTATCCAATCCACAGAATCCTTTACAAGTGCATTCTATGAGCATCTACAGGGATGCATGGATCGAGCCATCCCAAGTAAAACCAAGACTCACTCCTCCAAAAAGAGGAAACCAGTCTGGTGGTCCCTGGCCATAAATAAGCTATACAACAGAAGGAGAAAACTACTACATGATAGAGCAAAATTCCAAAAAGGAAAGGCATCACTGATCATTATTAGCAAGAAAATAGAAGTTATGTTCTTACCATAACGTTCCATGTTAGTTGTCTTCTTCTCGCCTTCTTCTTGCTGAATGGGTTCGGAGCCAACCTCGGCTCCGACTCGGCCACTCTAAAAGCTCGAGAGTTGGTTCCACCAGCTCGAGGCTCCCCTTATATCCCACAATGCTAGGCGAGAGTTACCTCAGATCTCGTTTGTAAGCTAACCCCAGCTTATAATAGTAACAGAATCACTCTAAAACAGAGTCCACCTCTAACAACAGGAAGAAAGAAGGGTGACCTACATCCTGATCCAGGAGATATGCACAACAGCATATGCCTAAGAAAGAGGTGGTAGAAAGAGAGGTCACGATCACAACTCCTCTAGGTCTGTCCAGGCCAGGGGGAAGGAGGGTGGGACGCAAGAAGAAGGTGAGAAGAAGACAACTAACATGGAACGTTATGGTAAGAACATAACTTCTATATGTTAAGTTGTCTATCTCGCCTTCATTCTTGCTGGATGGGACCGGCCCCTAGCACCTTGTCCCGGGTGGCCTAACGGAACAGACTCCTGAGAACAGTGGAACCAAAATTAGCTCTATGTCTAGAAGCTAAATCCAACTTATAATGAGAAATAAAAGTGTGAGGAGTAGCCCAAGTAGCCGCTGCACAAATGGTGTCAATAGGCAGTCTGTCTTGGAAGGCTAAAGAAGTAGCCAAAGCTCTGGTGGAATGGGCTTTAGGTTTATTAGGCAATTTTGTTGTCTAATTTCATATACCAGGGAAATCAAAGATGTTAGCCATCTGGATAATGATACCTTTGAAACTGAAAGTCCCTTTCTGCTTTCCGCATAGGAGACAAACAGCTGATCAGATTTTCTGAATTGTTTTGTTCTATCCAAGTAGTACCTCAATTGACGATGAACATCCAGGCAGCGTAATTTTGTTCAGACCTATTGGAATACTCTGGAAAAAGACAGGGAGGTCAATGCTTTGGTTTAGATTTGATGTCGAGACCACCTTAGGCAAAAAGGACGGGTTAGTTCGTAAGGATACTCTGTCCTTATGAAACAAAAGATAAGGAGGACGACAACTGAGTGCTTGAAGCTCTGAAACTCTTCTAGCTGATGTAATAGCTACCAGAAAAAGAGTTTTCCATGATAACAATTTCAAGGAACAGGAAGCTGCAGGTTCGAAAGGGGAAAGAATCAAAGAAGCAAGAACTAAATTTAGGTCCCAAGGAGAAGGAGGATTTCTTATAGGAGGTCTGAGAAGAAAAACTCCTTTCAAAAAAGCTTTGCAGAGTTTGTGGGACATTAGGGCAGATTCAGAAATACCCACATGAAAGTTAGAAATAGCTGCCAACTGAACTTTAAGTGTAGAGGGAGATGAACCTGCATGGAAGAGTTCAGCTAGAAAAATCAAGGACTAGTTGGATGGAAGCAGTGAAAGGATCTATGTCCTTTCCTTGTGCCCAATATGAGAAGCGTTTTCACTTACTCAAATAAATCTTCCGAGTGGAAGATTTATGGGAAGCTATCAATATATCTCTAACAGAGTGAGATAATTGAGGAAGCCTGGCTAAGGTTGGAACTGGAGGAACCAAGCAGTGAGGTTCAGAGAGGGGAGGGAGCGATGAAACTGACCCGACTGATGGATCAAAAGATCTGGAACTAGGTCCAGATTCCACGGTCGCCCAAGAGAAAGCGATGTAGCAAGGGTAACCACACTTGTCGAGGCCAGTAAGGAGCAATGAGGATCAATGAGGCCTTCTGAGCGATAGCTTTCTGAATTACTTGAGAGATCAGTGGGAAAGGAGGAAATGCATACAGAAGTCCCCGGGCCAAACTTGGACTAGAGCGTCTCTGCTGGGTTGGCCTGGTAAAGGGAATAGAGTGAAATATTCTTTGCACTTGCTGTTTTGGGGAGTAGCAAAAAGATCGCAGCAAGGCTGACCCCACTTGAGAAAAATTTCTCTCACTACAGAGTCTTTCAGAGACCACTCGTGAGGCATGAGAATAGCTCTGCTCAACTTGTCCGCAATATGATTGGACTTCCGGATGTGCGTTGCTATCAGAAAACGCTGAGAAGAAATCACCCATTGCCACAGTCTGAGTGCTTCTCGACACAGGGGTATGATCTGGTTCCGCCTTGTTTGTTGATGTACCACACTACAGACATATTGTCTGTCTGGATTGCAATTGTTCCCAAGGGAAGAGAGTCTTGAAGGGCTTGCAACGCTAAAAGCACTGCTCTCATCTCCAGAACATTTATGTGCAAGTGGCATTCGTTTGGTTGCCATGTGCCCTGGACTGTCCTGCCCTGATAATGCCCCCCCCACCCGATCAGGGAGGCATCCGTTGTCAGTGTAGCAACCGGAGGAGGTGAAACAAAGGGTCTTCCGACAGGAGATGGGGAAGACATCCACCACATGAGATGCTTTTGCACGCGTGATCACAATGGTGTGAGACATCGGAAGTTCCTGGTATGACCATTGAGTAAAAGCATCCACTGAAGGATCCGCATGTGGTATCTGGCTAATGGAAGGAGAGGTATGGCGCTGCCATAATTCCCAACACCTTTAGAACTAACCTGGCTTTGATTCTGTTGTTGTTGAGAAGGAGTGATACCAATTTGTGAATGTCTGATATCCTTTGATGTGTTAGCCTTGCAGACATGTTTATCGTATCTAGATTTGCCTATGTAGGTAATAGTATGACAAGGCGACAAAACAGACTTTTCAATTTATTGAAATACCCAGTTTTTGACAAACGCGAAAAGTATAATCTCTGGCCATCAGAAGGAGATGCTTGGTGGGAGCTGTGAGGAGCCAGTCGTCCAAATATGGAAACACCTGGAATCCTTGTCGTCTCAGGTGAGAAGCTACCACTGCCATGCATTTGGTAAACACCGGGGCAGTGGTGAGACCAAAGGGCAGGGCCCTGAACTGAAAATGACTGGTTCCCAGCCTGAAGCGGAGGAATCTTCTGGAGCGCCTGTTCATTTTATGTGATAGTACATCCCGAAGGTCTATAGAGCACATCCAGTTTCCTTTGCCCAAAGGGAAGGATGGATTGCAGCGTGACCATCCGAAATCTTGTTTTCTTGACTGATTTGTTCAAGACACTGAGATCCAATATCGGTCTCCAGTCCCCTGTTTTCTTTGGAACTAAAAAGAACCTTGAGTAGATTCCGGATCCTTGTTGGTCTGCTGGCACTGGTTGAATTGCTCTTTTGCAAGCAGTTTTGAAATTTCCAAAGCTGCTAGATCCCTTTGAGCGGTGGAACATCTGGAAGGGATTTTTGACTGATTTGGAAAGCGAAGAAAGGGATAGAATAGCCTTGAAATGATGGACTGTACCCATTTGTCTTGAGTCAGGGATAGCCAGGCTTCTGGGTACAGTGACAATCTTCCCCGACTGCCTCCGAAGATGGGCAGTCGGGCAACACCTCAGGGATGCTGAAAGGGCTTGTCAGGAAGGCTTCCCGATTGCCCTGGTTCTGCGGACCCCCTGCCCCTAGGGCGTCTACCATTGTTATTCCCACCTCTGCCTTTGGTAGGAAAACGACTCTGTCGTCAGGCGAAGTCCCTTGAGATTGTTTACGGAACCACATCTTTCCACCCTTCTGGCCTTTGGGGTAAGGCCTGGAAGGAGTCGAAAACGAACTCCGGCAGAAAGGGTCTTGCCATCAGTCTTGCACCTAGTCAGGGTTTCTTTCACTTGAGGACCAAAGAGAGATGATCCATCAAAAGGAATTCGTGAAAGACGCCTTGAAAGGGTCCATAAAATTGCATAGCATCCAGGCGTGCACGTAAGGCCACACCTGTCCCTGCGGCTCTGCTCGCTCCATCAGCCTCGTAAGAAAGGAGGCGCATGGAGGAGTTGGATATGGAATTAGGTAGCCAGCTGCGTGTTCATCTTGTCTTGGAAACCCGCAGCTGTAGGATCCTTTAACATTTCACTCGCTTCCTTGATCAAGTCCCTTTGAAGACGAGTAAAATGGCACAGGTAGTTCAGCGAATGCATGGTAAATGTCGCTGAGGAGAACATCCGCTTCCCGTACCTATCCATGGACCTAGATTCCTTGTTAGGTGGATGGACAGGTACTGAAGGATCAGCTAGTTCCTTCTTTGTGGCAGCAGCTACCACCGTAGCATCCACAGAAACTCCTTTTGTTAAAAATTGCTTGTCTGCTGGAGCTGTTATGAACTTAGAAGGTCTCCTGGGAGTGGGGTCCACTGAATCAGGAGCCGTCCATGCCTTCTTAGCAACCACCTGCATGAGGGGGTCAAGGGGGACACCCAGGAGGTGGAAGGACGAGAGCCAACGCCTCAAGATACACAGATTCGTCCTCCGAAGGGTTGAGGGCTGGCCAATTTCCCCTCTGTTTCAGGATCTCCAGAATGTCTGCAAATGAGACATCTTCAGAAGGGGAACGGGGGGAACCCTCAGAATCATCCAAATCTGTGTCTGACATGATGGACTCAGGTGAGTCAATGTGTTTCTACACTTCCTCTTCCGAGGGGCTCTTCTGCCAAATCAGGAGAGGCCTCGGAAGAGGATGAAATCCCACAGGGGCTCCTGAGGAGCTGGCTCTCTGTGGTCCGGGATGAGGGAGTGAGTCGATATAGCCTGAGGCACCATAGAGGGAGGGGCGGACGGAGCCGACTGTGGAGTAGAGCCAGGCTCTAACACACTCCGCATGACCTCGAATGCACCCCTGTCAGGCAGAGCCAGAGGTCCCCGCCCGAGAAGCTAAGAACCCCTCGGCACCGACAGTGATGGCTCCGAGGCCGATGTCGGAGCCGAACTCACCAGCGCCCCGAGAGGAGAGGGGGTCGGACAAGGGTCCGATGCCACTCACCCTCGAGCCGACGAGGGAAGTCCGCCGATTCTTCCAAAGAAGAAAACGGAGCCGACGACGAGCGAAGACAATTGTATCGGCTCCGGCGTAATCACAGTCTCGGTTCCGACCCGGCCCGAACTCAAAAGAGTCGAAGGAGGAATATGTTGATGGACCGGGCAGGCATCGACTGATGAGTCGGGCTCTGAAGCATCTGGGCCAGTGCCTCGACTTAAGTAGTCGACTCACTACCCTCTGAAGGTCATGATCCGACAGCCTCGATGACCTAGAGGAGTGAGACCTTTGGCCCGTTCAGACAGCAGGGAGATCCTGGAGCCGAATGAACGAAGCCAAGAGATGGTGACCTGGACCTCTTCCTAGTTGTCGGCTCCGAAGGTCTGGTCGGAGCCGACACGGAACTCTATAACCTCGGCTCCGGCGAGCCGAGGAGCCACAGAAACTGTGGATTGAGACTTATTGGCTCCAGCCGGAGCCGATGAAGGCAAAGGTTGAGAAACCTTAGGTTTCGGCTCAGTAGCCGGTGCCGAAGACCTAGATGCCTTAGAGGGCTTCCCTGTTGAAACAGACAGGGAATCCTCTGGCTTGAGTAAGCCTCTAAGAATTAATTTATTCTTTCTTTCCTGCAGGACCCTGGGGCTGAAGCCATGGCACACAGCACAGGAGTCCTGCAGGTGCAAAGGCCCCAGACAATAGACACAAGAAGTGTGAGCGTCTGTCAGAGACATTTTCTGACAGCACGCATCACACTTCTTGAATCCGGAGACCTTTGCTTCTTTAGACATTTTTGTCTGACAGGTGTACACAAACACGCACACAAACACACTAGATATACCCTGTCAGGTTAATACAATAAAAAATAGTAGTAATACTAGTAATTTAAACTACAATAAACTACAATAAACACACACACTCCACTAGGGAAGGAAAGGCCTATAGGCCCAAGGGAAGAACCAAAGGTTCTTGGGGAAAAAAAACGGAAATTTTTTTGGGTAGGGTATAAAAGTTTTCTAACCTACACTAACTAAGTAAAAATATTAAATTAAAGGGGTTTTTAAAGACTAATTTTCACAAGAAAATAGTACTCACCAGGAACCGGTAGAAACAACCAACCTCGAAGCTGTAGCGGCAAACGAGATCTGGGATAACTCTCGCCTAGCATTGTGGGATATAAGGGGAGCCTCGAGCCGGTGGAACCAACTCTCGAGCTTTTAGAGTGGCCGAGTCGGAGCCGAGGTCGGCTCCGAACCCATCCAGCAAGAATGAAGGTGAGATAGACAACTTAACATCTATGATCGCTGATAAAATCATCCAAGGCCAGTTTCTAAAGAAAAATTGCCAAGGAATCTAAAGATAACCACAAAGCCTTCTTTAGCTATATCAAAAATGTAGGTGGCAACTCTCAGATATGCTCTGAGCTACTGCAAAATGGAAAAGGTACACTGAACCAACTGACATAGCCAACATCCTGGTGGACAAGTTCAGTGCAAACTTCACCCCCCCTCACCCCCAAAAGGGCCCGTGTCCATCCCAGAAGAATGCAGAGCCCCAGACATCATGGACATGCAGGTAAAAACAGCCCTCTCCAAAGCTAAGAACACAGCATCAATGGGACTGGATGGTGTCCCAGGCTGCGTCTTACACAAGCCCCAAAAGGAACTAAACCCTCACCTAAATTCACTGTTCAGACTCAGCCTTACCACAGGCTATTTACCCAAAGAATGGCATACAGCAACAGTCATCCCACTCCACAAAGGTGGTGCCACAACAGAACCTGGGAAGTATCAGCCTATAAGCCTGACCAGCCTGGTCTGCAAAGCTATGGAGCGAATTATCATGAAACTCATAAACAGAGACATTGGGAACCTCCAGACACTAGACCCTACCCAATTCGGCTTTGTTAAAGGCAGATCCTGCCTCCTAAACCTAGTTGACTTCTTTGAAACAGTTACCAAGGCCATAGATGAAGGGAAGGTAGTCCACACAGCCTACCTGGACCTCGCTAAGGCCTTCAACACCATTCCCCACTCTGGCATCATAGACAAGCTTACCAGCTTGAACATTAACCCCTATGTCACGAGATGGGTGGCCAACTGGCTCACGGATTGAACACACATGGTCAGAGTTGAGGGTGCCATGTCCAGCTCTAAACCAGTCACAAGTGGTGTCCCACAGGGCTTGGTCCTGGGACCCCTCCTGTTTGGTATATACTACTCTGAGGTACAGGCAAGCATGGGAGGACTATGGCTGACCAAGTTCGCAGATGACTGCAAACTGGGGGCCATAATCGACTCTCTGGCTGACACAGACATCCTCCAGAAGGGTCTTACAAAGACAGATACCTGGTGTCAAAATCATGGCCTCAAGCTGAATGCCAAAAAATGCATAGTCACCCCCTTTGGAAAAAACAAAGTGCCCACGAATTACCACATAGGTGGTACTCCACTAGGTACGGAAAATGTAATTAGGGACCTGGGGACTCAGGTAGATAGTAACCTCTCCTTTGATAATCACATTGCCAAAGTGGTTAGAAATTCCTTCTATGTAGCCCACCTAATCACGAAAGGGTTCACCTCTAGATCAAGAGAGATCATTGTGCCCCTCTACTCATCACTCATTAGGCCCATAATAGAGTACAATGCCCCATTTGGTATGTACCTTAATCGGCACATGCAACAGTTGGAAAGACCACAGAAGTACCTCACCAAGTGGATCATGGGCCTCAAAGAGATGCCCTATGCAGCTCGACTAAAGAAACTCCAGCTCTACTCAGTTGCTTACTGCCTGCTCAGAGGTGATCTATGCCTGACGTATAAGGCCATGTCCAACCCGGAATTAATGGACATGCTCCACGTCAAGAAAACCAAATCTCTTAGAGCCACACGCTCCAGTGAATTAAACCTCAGCACAGCAATACACAAGATGTGCTGGAGGGATAGATTCCTGTCCCAGAGACTTACCTCGCTCTGGAATAGAATCCCAATTTATGTTAGACAGAGCCCCTCGCTGGCTCTCTTCAAGAGGAATCTTGATGAGTGGATGGGAAATCTTAAATTTACCCCTAGGATAACTTCAGAGGCCCTGCTAGACAGAGGCTCAGGAAACTAATTTAAAAGGGTGGCGAAAGACAACACATTCTGGCTAGGCTTATAAATGCCCTTGGGCAGATAGCCTAGTACCTACCTATGAACCTATGAACCTACACGCTCTAGGGACCTAAACCTTGTCACCACAATAAACAGAACATGCCGGAGGGATAGATTCCTGTCCCAGAGGCTTCCCATACTCCAGAATAAACTACCTATCTATATCAAACAAAGCTCCTCATTAGCACTCTTCAAGAAAAATATTGATGGTTGGATGGGAAATAGGAAATTCACCCCGGGGATCACTTCTGTGTCTCTGCTCGACAATGACACAGGAAAATAAATTATTTGGGTGGCAAAAGCCAGGGTACCTTTTTGGCTGGGCTTGTATAGGCCCCAGGGCCGATAGCCTAGTACCTACCTATGAACCTATGAACCTATGAACCTTTGAGCCTTGCCTAAAAAAGGTACTATGGGGACAGCAAAAGCCTTGGCCAGTATTCAGAAGCATAGGGGTGACAGGTGCAAACCATCTGTAGTGAAGCAACGAGGCTTGTCTATCATGTCATCACAGGCAGAGACTGGATCCCCTTTGAATGACACCAGAAGCTCAGCCAGTTGTTGAAGTTTATCGTCTTTCTGTTATATTGCAGTATCATGTAGGTGAAGGTAAGATGCTACTCAAGGTCAGGGTCATACCAGCCTGGGCTACATGATCATAGAGCTAATATATATCTCTTGTCATGTTGTCCTGGGAGGTATGCCTCAGATCATTCACACTGACATGTACAAAGAACACGTCATATATGTACCTGTTCTGGAGTGATGTAAGTGCTTGTGTTATGTGGCGGATCATAGCACCTGACAGACAACTGACAGTAACCTTCCCCTTGTCCAGCCGAGTGAGTGGAACATCTATGTGCCTGACTATGAAGTCACCTATTACTAGTGTGTTGGGTATGTTGTTTTGCCTTAGGGCCTGTTGTGAGGCACACTGCTTTGGTGTATTATGTATTTTCTGGCATGTGCTTGGAGGTGCATTTTGCGTGCTTGTCTGCTTAGGAGGACACTCTCGCTTTTTCAGATTAATATTTGTATTCTCCGAGTATGGTAATGTGTATTTATGTGTGTGTTTTGCTGGTGCTTATATTGTAGGTTTATGTGAGACAGTTGGTGTTGTGGTTTTATGACCCTACTCCTCCTGACTGTATTGTCCAGTATTGGGTTGACAGAGCTTAGCCACCGGTTTGACCCTGTGTGTGCCAGCATGTGGTGCATCAACCCATATATGATATGGTCATGGCCTATGCATACAATACGCTCACAATACACCTAGTATGATAAGCCTGCTGAGGTTAGCAAATGTGAAAAAAAACCTTTAGGCAAACTGTCAGCAAATGATGTCTGCATTGCACCGTGTAACTCCATATTGCTTGCTGAAGTGTAAAGACAAACTTAGTTTGGATTAAGAACCCCTCACTTACCAACTGTGTGTGTGTGTGTGTGTGTGTGTGTGTGTGTGTGTGTGTGTGTGTGTGTGTGTGTGTGTGTGTGTGTGTGTGTGTGTGTGCGTGTGTGTGTGTGTGTGTGTTTGTGTGTGTGTGTGTCTGTCTGTCTGTCTGTCTCTCCCTGGGGAGAGAGCAACCTTTTGGAGACTACTCATACCCCTTAAAAGTGGTATACTCATCTTTGTCAAGTCTGATGATGTCACCATCCTACAAATATACCTGTGGTAAGGTGAAGGAAATCCTAGTATTGTGTGTAGTGCGTTGTGTAAATGCATACTGTTGTAATATCACAATGTAGTTAAGTAGGGGTTCAAATCCTGCATTTGCTAACAGTGAGTGTGTGTGTCTTCCTGGGGAGCAGCAACCTTTTCGGAGACTACTCACACCCCTTAAAAGTGGTATATTCATCTTTGTCAAGTCTGATGATGTCACCATCCTACAAATATACCTGTGGAAAGATGAAACTCTAATAATGTGTATAACACATTGTGGAAATGCGTACTGCTGTAATATCATAATTTAGGAAGGGGTTCAAATCCTGCACTTGCCAACTGAGTGTGTGTCTCCCTGGGGAGGAGCAACCTTTTTGGAGAGTACTCACACCCCTTAAAAGTGGTATACTCATCTTTGTCAAGTCTGATGATGTCACCATCCTACAAATATACCTGTGGAAAGGAAAAATCCCAGTAATGTGTATAGCGTGTTGTGTAAATGCATACTGCTGTAGGATCATTAGGTAGGAATTCAAATCCTGCACCTGCCAACTGCGTGTGTTTCTCCCTCGGGAAGAGCAACCTTTTTGGAGACTACTCACACCCCTTAAAAGTGGTATACTCATCTTTGTCAAGTCTGATGATGTCACCATCCTACAAATATACCTGTGGAAAAGAGCAATCCCAGTAATGTGTATAGCACGTTGTGTAAATGTGTACTGTTGTCATATCATAATGTAGTTAGGTAGGGGTTTAAATCCTCCGCTTGCCAACTGTGTGTGTGCCCCCATGGGGAGAAACAACCTTTTTGGAGACTACTCACACCCCTTAAAAGTGGTATACTCATCTTTGTCAAGTCTGATGATGTCACCATCTTACAAATATACCTGTGGAAAAGAACAATCCCAGTAATGTGTATAGTGCATCGTGTAAATGCGTACTGCTGTAGTATCATAATGTTGTAAGGTAGGGATTTGAATCCTGCATTCATCAACGGTGTGAGTGTGTGTGTGTGTCTCCCTGGGGAGGAGTAACCTTTTTGGAGACTACTCACACCCCTTAAAAGTGGTATACTCATCTTTGTCAAGTCTGATGATGTCACCATCCTACAAATATACCTGTGGAAAAAAGCAATCCCAGTAATGTGTATAGCACGTTGTGTAAATGTGTACTGTCGTCATATCATAATGTAGTTAGATATGGGTTTAAATCCTCCACTTGCCAACTGTGTGTGGGCCCCCCATGGGGAGAAACAACCTTTTTGGAGATTACTCACACCCCTTAAAAGTGGTATATTCATCTTTGTCAAGTCTGATGATGTCACCATCATACAAATATACATGTAGAAAAGAACAATCCCAGTAATGTGTATAGTGCATCGTGTAAATGCGTACTGCTGTAGTATCATAATGTTGTAAGGTAGGGATTCGAATCCTGCATTCATCAACGGTGTGAGTGTGTGTGTCTCCCTGGGAGGAGTAACCTTTTTGGAGACTACTCACACCCCTTAAAAGTGGTATACTCATCTTTGTCAAGTCTGATAATGTCACCATCCTACAAATATACCTGTGGAAAGATGAAATCCCAGTAATGTGTATAGCACGTCATGTAATTGTACTGCTATAGTATCATAATGTAATAAGGTAGGGGTATAAGTCCTGCTCTTGCCAACTGTGAGTGTGTGCATTTCCCTGGGGAAAAGCAATGTTTTTGGAGACTACTCACAACCCTTAAACGTGGTATACTCATATTTGTCAAGTCTGATGATGTCACCATCCTACAAATATACCTGTGGAAAAGAAAAACTCCAGTCATGTGTATAGCATGTCATGTAAATGCGTATTGCTATACTATCATAATGTAGTTAGGTAGGGGTCTGATTCCTGCACTTGCCAACTGTGTGTGTCTCTCTGCGGAGGAGCAATCTATTTGGAGAATACTCACCCCACTTAAAAGTGGTATACTCATCTTTGACAAGTCTGATGATGTCACCATCCTACAAATATACCTGTGGAAAGGTGAAATCCCAGTAATGTATATAGCGTGTCGTGTAAATGCATACTGCTGTAGTATCATAATGTACTTAGGAAGGAGTTTGAATTTCACACTTGCTGACTGTGTGTGTGTGTGTGTGTGTGTGTGTGTGTGTGTGTGTGTGTGTGTGTGTGTGTGTGTGTGTGTGCGTGTTCCAGGTGTGTGACACTGTTGGTCAATGTGGAGTGGGTTTTGATTTTTCTAGTGTATGACATATCACAATGACAACAGTATATGTGTTACACATGTAAGGTAGCTGTGGGGCAAAGCCATATACATACATGTAACCTCAATTATTTCATAGGTGGGTACTCTGCTTTCTTCATGAACACATCTGTTATCTTTGCCAGAGCATGCTGGCACTTTCCAGAACTTTGGTCACTTCTGTATGTTTGTGACAAGCTTAGCCACTGCAGTGATCCCTGGGCTACGTTTTCTGTTTCACATCCACTCATCCCGGTTTCTATTGAAGAGTGTGAGTGAGGGTTTATGCTTGAGGTATATTTAAATCCTGTTCCAAAGCAAGCAAAGTCTGGCAAAGATGACTAATCATTATAGGTGTGCAACAACCTTTGTGGATCTGCATACAAACCCTTTATTGCTTATGTGCTCCACAGAGGGATTTCCAAAACCCTTTGGTAATGTAATTAAGGAGAGATGACTAAACACATGGCTCTATGTATACATTAGTACCTGTTCCACATTTTGGGGGCTACTACCTATGTGGTACTCTGGGGATAATTTGTTTTCTAAAAGTAGATAACTATGCTTTCTTTGGCTTATAGCTTTACATCATGAGTTTGACACCAGGTATCTGTCTCTATGATACCCTTTTGGAGGATGTGTGTGTCATCTGGAGAATAAAATATAGCCCACAGTATGCATTTTCATCAAACATGGGCAGACATATCCCTACTGTGTTTGCTTGTACTTAAGAAATCTATATGCCAAACAGGAGTGGTCCCAGGACTGAGTGCAGGTGAATACCACTTGTTACTGGCATAGAATTGTACATGGAGGCTGCAAATGTTACTGTGTGTCCTACATCTGTGCATCAGTTGTCAATCCATCATCTAACAATCGTTTATGGTCACTCTGTTCAGGTTATGTATAATACCAGAATGTGGGATGGGTATTAATTGCTGGTGAGCTATAGCTTGGCTGTGTGGACATCCCCTCCCTCATCTATAGCCTTGTTAACTGGCTTGACGTCTACTAGGCATAGGAGCCATGATCTGGCCTTTAGAAAACCTAAGTGGATATGGTGCAGTGTTTGCAGGTTCATAATGTCTCTGTTAATGAGTTCCATAATGCTGTGCTCCATAGCCTTCCAGATAACATTTGTCTGGCTTATAGGGTGAGAGTTTCCAGGATCTGTTGTAGTTCTACCCTTAATCAATTTATGTTAACATTTGCACTGGGTGTGGCGAGGGTGGACAGGTTTAGGAATAAGTATATTAGAGGGTCAGCCCAGGTTTGAAGGTTAGTAGATCAAGCCAGATAGGCAGGATTAAGTTGGTCTGTACATGTGCTGAGGAGGGATGCAGAGTATATTGTGAAATAGATGCTAAGGATGATGCTGCAAGGTAACAGGAAAAGAGGAATGCCTAAGATGAGGTTTATGGCTGTGGTGAGAAAGGACATGCAGGTGGATGGTGTGACAGTGCAAGATGCAGAGGGCAGGAAGAAATGGAAACAGATGATCTACTGTGGTGACCCCTAATGGGAGCATCTGAAAGGAGAAGAAGAAGAAGACGTTGTAGCTCAACCCTTGTGGACTGTGAACACCATTACCATGCGTCATTCCACAAGTATGTAACCTGTATAGAGGCTGCATCTGGACAGAGTGTTTAGGTGAGTGGTGACATCATATGTCAGCTTGTGTATGACACAGCCAGGGACACTGTCCAGTACCATTGCCACTGTGGTTTGGACTTTGGTAAAGAGATGTTTTAACTAGAGTGTCTGTGAATCATCAGGTTTTACATTCTTCGGGTCTGGAAATGTTGCCGTTGTCTAACAACAAGGTGGTGAAATCCGCATTCAAACTGACTGACAAGAAATTGGTAATGTCAGTCAGATAAGTGTACTTTGTGACCATTTACATTAACTGTGACTCCATCTGGGATTTCCCCTGTAGATTATAAACAACACTAAAGAAAGCTTTAGTGTTGTCTTTGGAATCTTTGCCATTTTGTATTTTGAAACTTGCCTTGTATGTTTATTGAGGGATTGTATTTTCCCAATGATACTGACCAGACAGGTTATCCCTTCTTGGTATGTAACTCTTTTTTGGTACAACTTCACACCTTCTGTTATATATTTAGTTTATGGTAGGGGTCCATGAGACTAATGCACTTTTACTGTATAAGTGAGAATTTCTTGTATTTGTGATAGCACGGTCCATACAACCCTGTAGGTGAACAGTGTGCATTACTAAAGGATTATGCAGCTGAGACAGTGTTAACCTTAGTAATGCAAACCAATGACAGATAGCAACAACAGCATCACCCACAGCACAGTGTCAACCCATGTCATACACACACATGCATATTCAAGTTCCAAAATGTGTGTAGTATAATGCATACTGGCCACCAATAGAAACTATGGAGTGTTAACACTGGCCAATACAGGGCATATCACCCTGCCCATGTGTCCAATATGCATGTACATGCAGACAGTGCACCTCCACCATGTTTACAAATGGACACCTGCAAACCTGTGTTGCACACACCCCACACTTACTGTCCACTGTATAACGCATGCTGACACAGCTACACACATCAGCCAAGTGGCACATGGGCAAACAAAAGACAATTGGAATAAACACTGGTGAAAACAATACAACATTGCTAATTACAGCTTTAATGCATCATGCCTGCTCAGCTACACCTTCAAGGATATCATTACACTTTACTGCTGACAACATGCTACACATCCAACCATTGCTATACTTTATTAAAGTCACCCTATGCATCAGCACCATGTTAGCCTGTTCCTGCATCAATGTTACAGATGACAGGAGGTGACACAGGTTTCATCATATGCACAGGGTGTGTTGTTGGTTTGCCAGAGGCCTACACTGAGCCATACAATTGACATGTGTGTGTGAGTGTGTGTGTGAGGGCCATGAGTACTGTTATGGGCCAATGTTGATGTAATGTGTGCTGGTATGTGTTTGCCCTAGGTTTCGGGTTTATGTGTGTGTGTCTGCATGCACACAGTTCCACCAGGTGGCTGCCATATACAGGGATTTGTGAGACAGCTACAGACTGTACCTGGCAGGCTTTACAGATCACCGTCTCTGGCTACGGATACGGAACCTGTGCCTGGCAGGGATGCTACAGACAGTATCAGGTACTAATTCAGATTGGGTACTATCTGAAGAGGTTGACATACGTCCAATGGATCCAGGTCCCTGCTGGGATTGGCCAGAGCCACGTGCATGTGGTCTGCTAGGATGGTCTATGGACAGCCCCCCCAACATTGCTGGGGCTGGTACTGGCACTACGGGAACGGCTGTGACTTGCTGGACGTCCACGGTGACCTCCAGCTACTGATGTTGCTGGCATATGTCCACGTCAATGTCTCAACTGTCCTGCACTGTCCTGACACATGGACATGACATTGTGGAGGACATCCAATGTCTCACCCCAACGTCTATCAATGACCTCAGTGTAGTTACGTATGGCACCTGCTAGGTCACGGATACTGTCATTTACAGAGGTGTTATGAGCCCTCTGTGCCCTTAGTCCCTGTCTGGTGTACCACTCCATTCATGTCTGTGCCTCCATGACAGCCTGGAACATGCGTGTGGTAGAAAGAGGTGTGGCACATCTGCCAGGGGCATGATGACCAGCAGTGCTCTGATGAGAACCCCTGAGCATCTGCCTATGTGGCTATGGCTGCTGTGTCCTGATACATGTGCCATAGATACCACACTGTCCTGGCCAGTGCCAACCGTACACTGTCCCTCAGATAAGGGCAATGGTGATGATGGATGTACAGGCAGTATGACTGTGTGCATGGATGGGGTGGAGACTTGTGTACTGTCAATTGGTGGCCCAACAACAGACCCTGACAAACATGCCTGTGCCTCAACACACCTATCCTCATCATCACTGTCTGTCTCAATGACATCAGGATCCCTGCTGTACTGAACAGGCCCCACCTCGGCACCTGTGAGAGGAAAACAGGAAACACACTTTAAGACCTGAACATGACTTCAGACCACATGCGCACATGCACACATGCACACATGCACACACGCGCACATGCACACATGCACACATGCACACATGCACACATGCACACATGCACACATGCACACATGCGCACATGCACACATGCACACATGTGCACATGCGCACATGCACACACACAAAAATACACTCCTCCCTAAAGCAGACACACACAACACCAGCAATCACAGAACATACACAAAAGCAGGTGATGGTGGGGTACAGTATCGCAAGCAAAACAGTCATATCACACATGTCAGCATGCAGGACATGTGTTGCTCAACAGCATGCAGTGCAAGTGTAGTCAGTCCTTGTTACTAACAGTATACATGGCTTTGATGCATGTGTTTTGTTATTAGGTGATGGCCCTCCCCCTGGAACACAATGCATACATGGACACAACATTGCTGTGCAGGTATTCATAACCCTGTAATGTACTGTGCATCATAACTAACAGGTATACATACCATTGCTGGATGTGTATCTGTGTGTCAGATAGGTATCTAATGCTGATTACAGCCTCTGTGTCTTTAGCAAATAATTGTGGGCACATTTTTAGCACATGCATGATGAGCATTCACACAACATCATCAGTGGTGCATGGATAATTGATGGAATACCATTTGGCCACATACCCAATGTACGGTACTTATGGTGAGTGTAGATCATATTGTGGACATGCCAGTCTCATCCATGACATGGCATGTTAAAACACAACTGCATATTTAAACACTACACATACCCAATGTGTGTCATATGACCTAGCCACTCAGTAGCATCACAAGACATATATGTGTCCATTGTGCAAATGGTGATTGGTATGCATACTGTTTAGAGGTGCATATGTGTGCACACACCCAACATTAAGGTTTATAGCAATGAAAGCTATGTGTAGTACTGTAGTTACAATAACTGGATGGGGTATAGTACCATAGCCCATCATCATGAAGCATCATGTGGTCACTCAAGGCTACAAATGTTTCCCAAACCTGCACTAATCATGCTGTGCTGGAACTGTACTACCTTGGCTAAATTCACCATTTCACAACCAGTTGTTATGTGAGTTTGTAAGGAGGCCAATAAGGAGCATTCCCTGACATGAATGTGTAGTGTGTTGCAGGGTGTTTAAATGCCCCATGATAGGCCTGTACCCTTCAGGTACATTATGTGTAATGTGTGGATGAGATTTTGGATACTGGAGTGTGTCTTTACAGAGGGTTTGGGAATCCTTTATGTGTAGCATGTTAAAATGCTCTGTGTATGACATATATGTGTATGTTATGTGCATGTTGAGTATCAACTGTGCCTATCCAATGGTCACTACAGTCTAGCCACATTTGTTTGAGATGGTCTGGGTATTGCATGTGTTTGAGGCAGCTAATCACATTAGTGAAATGTGCATGCTCTTATAACAAACATGCACAGCATGCATTATGGGTAGGTGTGTTACATGTGTACATGGCCTACACCTTAACTATGACATGCACTTTTTATTTACAATAATAAATGTAGAACACACTCACCAGCATCTGTCCACTGCCTTGATGTTACCCCAGAGGGACCTACATAGAGATGAGACAGTTTGTTAGTGGCCACAACTGTGGCATTGCTACTGTGTGTTTGTAATCTTACAGTACAACAACAGTTTACATTCACAGGACTACAGATTATGTTCCAAATGATCAGTATTGCACACCAACAGGATCCACATCTTTGAACGACACACTCCACATCTCACATATGCATGATCTACCAATACAGATAACAGTAGTCTACAGATATGTTATGTTACCTGCATGCTCCATGTGTGCTTGCTGGGTGGCTCCAACCTCCATCATGGTGTATGTCGGCTGCTGTTATTGTTGGGCAGGTGCCACCAGGCTCAGGAGCAGCTCCTCCACTCTGGTGAGGGGGGCATGAATATTAACACCACCTCCTGTTGCAAGCTGTTGTCTATGCACATTAGCAGCACGCTGACGGACATGTCTGAGAAAATCACTGCAGTGGTGGCGTACCTGCTCATATGTCCAGTTATGCACGCCTACCTCATTTACCCTGCGGACAACATCTTGTCACATTGCAGCATGCTCCTGCTGGTCCTGGCTGGTTCGTGAGAACATGAGATGGTAGTGCTGAATCATACTGCTAGTAATGATATCATCTTCAGCACTACTGTAACTGGGGTTCCTGTGATAGGCTATGATCCCTGGAAGACATAAATACAAAAATATGTCTGAGCAAGTCATATGGCACATTTAACATTATACAGTACAGATATCACTGAACTGCCATATATAGCAACCTATAAGCTAACCGAGAGTGAAACACTGTAACTGCCACTTATCACTGCTCACCCCACAACTACTTGAAAGTGCCTTGCTCACTCTCTATCTAATGAACCATGTTCTGCACAGCAACAAAATAATATATCTATATAAGACTATACACGAGTACCTGGCACACAGTATGCAACACGATGCACCACCTAGCCACAGCAGATATACATCAAGCTGATGTGTAAAGAAATATATCATCCATCACAATCAGTGTAAGGTCCAGTAAATGTATTACTATTATACCACACAACTTGTTAATGGCAAACCCGTGGCCAAAATATGTGCACAATTGGGAATATAGGTTGCATACTGCTGTAGTACACTATGAATGTTGCTAGATACGCAGTTATATGTTTTACCACACATATGTCAAAGGACATGTTACAGACATACCCACACACACATCAGACGTAATTACAGGACACAAAGATATGACAACCCAGATAAGCTTTCAGTGTGTACTATACAGTACTGTGTGTCAGTACTTACACAACATTAAGCTTGAGAAATATAATCTGTGATGAATACAGGGACCACACAAAACAGTGGATGCAAGCAATGTGGACATACACCATACTCTGCTGTACAGGCCCAGAGCTTCAAGTAGTACTACAGTACAGACAGGATTTGCATTCAACATTGGTACCAATCAATAATCATAGATGTAGTGCTTTAGCCTCCAATGACACACCCTAGTTAAAACCAAGGGACTTAATCACACTGTATGCAATAGCACTTGTTCTGCCTAGCAACAGAATACACAGCTTTTGCTAGGATCAAAGCAAGGACCCATAATACCTTGACATAAACACTTTCCCACTACGCTATCCCACAGATACATATCTTTGATGTATTCACAAATATATTGACCATCACAGTCAGTCAACAGTACAGAGAATCTATTGCAACAAGTAGATGTAGGTGTGTATGAGTATATATAACTCTCTCTCTCTCTCTCTCTATATATATATATATATATATATATATGTATATGTATATATACATATACACATCCATTGGTCTACACATACATATATATGTAGCCACATATACATTTCACCTTTCATAGTGAAAATATCAATTATACAAATGATGTAAGGTGTACAGTTATGTAATAAAATCACACAGTCTTGGGATAAATGCATTGAAGGTGTTCATAGCCCAGGTAGCTGTAGCAGGCCTTACTGGCTTCAACATTGCAAACTGAACAAATCACCCACAGTGTTTAACCACCACATGTCATATATCAGCACTGTATGCTGTCTTGTTTGTCACACACACTAAAACCTACATACAAATATGCGCATATTAACCTTCACCAACATATATATCTCCACCCTTCACAAACAGTTGCAATATGTCCCCTGCTCTATGCACATATACAGATATGAATATATATGACACATATATATTTCTCCGTATGTGTGTGGCATACACCAACAAGGTCCACACTGTTGTAAGGCTCTGGACCTCACAGCTGAACTGTTGGGCCTTGCTGCAACACAAACAGGTGTCACATATGAACACACACTAACATTAGGGGGGTATATATGGCTACAGATGCTAGATAAGTATACTAGACTGCTACAGCAGTTGCCAATGCTAAGCTACACTTTAATATGACTATCATGCATGTGTTGTTCTGTCACACCCATGTTTATATAATGCCTATTGTACAGAACACAGATAACATGGATCGGATCTTTGACATTTAATGCTGAGCTACACATTTCACAGGTATGTTCCACTGCCCACAGGTACACACAGTATTGTCCATAGCAGTAGTTAAGCAGAACATCTGTGCATAAAGAAGTATTGCTGCCACATATGAATGGTTCACATTATGTAGACTATTCTTCAAAAACATCTACTACATGCCAGTAAATACATATGTGTCACATACCTTTCCTTTGTATGATTTGGTGTGTGTGTGTCTTTCGGCTTTTCCCAGTTAGGGGTCGCCACAGCGGAACTCCGGTCCGCTAATGATTGGCAGTAGAGTTTTACGTGCTGACTTGCCAGGCCTAACGCATAACCTTCAACGAAGGAATACCCGTTCACACATGTCGCCACACAGAAGATGTTCTAACTGAGAATCGAACGAGCAACGTCGAACTGTGAGGCGACAATGTTACCACAGCACCACCACCGCAGTCTTTGTATGATTTGGTAATATTTCTTTTTCCTTTTCTCTGTCTCTCTCTCTCTCTCTCTCTCTCTCTCTCTCTCTCTCTGTCAGTCTCTGCAATAGAGTGATTGAGTTTGTTGGCAGAGATTGCAGCCTGCTTTTGTAGGAATTTGTACATGAGCATGTGATGGCCTCTGCACCAATTAGTGGCCATCATTTGCTAATTGCATGAAGCCTGCTGTGTAGTAATTGCAGTAATCACTATCATAGCAACCCAGTACTATAAATTGCCTACTCATGTAGGTGTGGCCCTTTCAGCTTTCCAAGATGGAGATCATTCTTGTTTGCTGTGGACATCATTGTTTAAGACAGAAGGTTGGCATAGTTCTTATATCAGAAGCCAGGGGTGTAGCCAGAGATTTACATTTTGTACTCAGACCTAATGTTGCTGCTTCCAGTACCCACTTTGCAGTGTATAAATGTACTCAGCCCTCAAAATGCTACCCCAAGATACATGGAAAGATGTACTTTCTTTTCAACTGTTACAATTAACTGCCATACAAAGCTAGTTACTGATATGTATTCCTTTGGCACAAGAATTGTTTGTGAACTGCTATACTGTGAATATTCATTTACTCAGTTCTAAACAGTTTGTGCTTTTTTAGTGTTGACATTAGCACAAGCTGCTCAGAAAAACTGGACACATTTCAGTACTGTGAGTATGCTTACCTACATCCTCGGTAGACCCTGCACACACAGGTATATTCTACATTTGGGTAGGGTTGCAGAAGTACAGAGAGTGTAAGTACTATTGTGTGGATTTTATCTTGCTGGACTTACAGGGTTGCTGTGTACATGTTAGTTTATCAAGGCAAGTAGTCTGTCTTCGTAACTCCCAACTGTGGACCTATCCACATGATAGCCAGAGAATAGCCTGTTATTTTTTGTCTGTGCACCACACAGGTCTTTTCAGCAATAGAGCAATGGCATTCTTACAGTTGGTTGCTACCGGTACATGGCTACATCCATTTGTATTTCAGTGCTGTATTCCTACAAAAGGGTATGCTTCCAAAACTTCTTCCAAAGCTATTTGCACAGTGTGTAACAGCAGAAAGGCTGATATGCCTCTGTATTTCTGCCTCTGCCAGACCTCTTAACCACTCAGGTACATATTTGAACAGACTCAGGGAAAAGTAAAAAAAACATCAGGGACAGTCAGGGACACCTTTAAAATATTAGTGCCATTAAGTTAAGATATTGAGAGAATCAGAGCATATGAATTAATACACCTTTTCTGAAGTAAAAGAAGTGTCTAACTCTTAATTATTGTCATTATTCAGTAAGTGTAATCCACCACCTTTCTGGCCAAATTCGGTAGTTTTTGGAGGGATTCAGAGGGATAGAGCTAAAATTTGTTTCAAATTCAGGGACATCCCTGAAAATTAGGGACAGTTGGGAGGTATGGTCTCTACCCCATACAGATATGCCAGTGTTTGTCCTGCTGTGATACTGTGTGGGGTTGTAAAGTGATGGTGTAACATTATTTCCTGCTACAATGGCTGCTTCTCTTATCACAGTCATGTAATGTAATCCCATAACAACTGTTGGTCAACATCCATGGAACAAGTTGTGTGGTATGGTATTCCTATTTTTCCTTTACATTCACTCATTCTGATGCATGATATATTTATTTAAGCACCAACTTGATGTATATCTACCATGGCTTAGTGGTACTTCATGTTGTGTAGTGTGTGCAAGGTCCGGGGTTCACGACTTATAGAGGTGTTTTATTTTGCTCCTGAGCAGAACAAGGGCCCTCACATACAGAGTGACTAAGACACTTTTAAGCAGTTGTAAGCAGGTTTGCATGGGTTTGCGCATTGCTGCGCATTGCTTAGCCAAGCGCAAACAAGCGCAAACTTGAGCAAACCCGCTAACTACTGCTTAATAGTGCTTAATCCTGCTAACCCCCGCGCTCATTTCTTTGAAAGAAAAGAAAAATGGGGAGATAGGAAAGTGGTGAAAAAGGGGCACAAAGAGGGAAAGACAGTATGGAAAATAGCTTTGAATGTGCAGGACAGGTGTAGGGAAGGTCCATAGCTGCCCATTTCTTCAACAGCAACAGCTG
Organism: Protopterus annectens; assembly: GCF_019279795.1. NCBI lineage: Eukaryota > Metazoa > Chordata > Ceratodontiformes > Protopteridae > Protopterus > Protopterus annectens. The sequence goes on along the minus strand of NC_056743.1, from coordinate 1,495,370,516 downwards.
TGCATATGCAATAAATTTGGAGGTAGATATGAAACTTTCAACCCCTGAGAGAGGGGTGAGGATGACAAAGTATGCTGTAATGCCAATTAAATAACATTTCATGTGTCCAGTGGATATGTGTGCAAAATGGGCAGCTATGTATGGGGCGTAATTTTTTTGGGTGCAGATTGCCCTTTTTTTGTGAGAGTGGAATGTGGGGTAGGGGAAGTAGGTATATTTGGGGAGGTAGGTTGGGGAGGTAAACAGACAAGACAAACAAGATGCATACAGGGGTGGCATATGACACATGTGGTGGGTGAACACCTTTGACGGGGAGGGATGTTTGGAAATCGCAAGCCCATGAGCCCCCAGATGGAAACAGTGGGACTGAGGTCCCCACCCATGGGCAGTCACCACTGCACCTTCACGGCACAGAGGGTGGCTGTGTTGGGGGCTGTGTAGGAGGGGCAGGCTGACCCGAGAGTTGTGCCACTCAAGCCTCAAGCTGGCGTAGAGCTCGGACCGTTCGAAGGGTGATAGGTGCCCGTCCTCTGCCCATGCTTGCACGGGGGGGCCAAGCCCCATCCCCTGCAGCGCTTCCACCCAAAGGTGGCACAGGGCCAATGGAGGAGGAGGTTCCAGGCTAGGCACCAGATCTGCTGGTGCCAGGTGCCATGGCCAGCTGAGGTGAGACAGGTGGGTCCGCTGGGACCAGCCTTCCCATACAAACTATGTTTTGGAGAGTTTAATAAAGATATGGGTTAGTAACAGTCAACAGCATTCCCAATTAGTTATAACAGCATGCAGAAGTATTCCCATTAACCCAACACACCAGATTTTCAACAGTTGAAAAGAAAGCGTAACACATGCATATATAGAACAATAGTAAAAATTACAACAGCATGCAGGTTGAATTGATGGCAACAGGCCACCAATATTGTGGTATTTTAACAGGGCACATGCATAGAAATAAATGCAAATATTTATAAAGCAATAGGACATATGTCCCAACACATGTTTTGAGATTAGACATACCAATTGAGGTGTGGAATTGCATTTTTTATGCACATACAGTAGGGTAGAAAAAGATAGCTCAATTAACAACTTATATATCCTTCTAGTTTCCACTACATTCCTATTAACTGCAGTTATATGTCCCTTACATGTATTATTACACTACCCAATGTCCTTATATTGTGCAATTGGATTTTGCTAGATCATTATATACATGAGCTGTATCTTACATACAAACTGTCCAAGATGCAGATGTTACTGCAACATATTTTGAGAGTTGCTCACACACACTACTGCTAAGATGGTACACTGACAGCTCTACTTTCATATAATTATCTAGATATGTTAGGTGAAAGTATCAGTTATATGTCAACAGCTCCCTATTTATTTCTGGCAGCACACTGACATTTCTGGGGAACACAATACCAAGCTATGCATGTGCCAGATTAACCTGTACATGCTGGACATGAACCAAAAGTTGAGGGCTGTAAATATGCATAAAAGCTACTGGCACTCCCTTCATCCACGTTATATGGGCCTACCCAAGTGTGGGTTGACACTGCTTAATACAACACTAGTAGTTGTAGAATGCAACAGTACAACAACATATCAAAGAAAATGACATAGACTCACTCCAGGAATTATACATTGATTAAAGACTCTCTCATTTATTTTATATAACAGTACATGTAGAATAATTACTAACCTGCCTGATGATGCAGCCTTTGCAGCCTATCTTCATGGGCTTGTTGGTTCATAGCCTGGACACCTGCAGCTGTGAAGTAAATTCAGTGATATTGAGACATATCTATCCATAGTATAGACAAGCATAGCAATTCTTAACTACTTAATACAATGGCTACTTACTCAGTACTGGAGCATTAGGCATCGCACAGGATTCCTGGATCCACTGGTCCAGTTGATCCTCCCTACATCGCTTCAGGTCAGAATAATGGTGCCTGACCTGCTCACCAGTCTGAGGAACACCAGTGGCACTGGTGAGATCACGGGCAAGACTGTTCCAGGTCTCCGTTTTATATTGGGTACCCTGGTACTGGCCCCACAGGAGTCTTTCTTTATGATTGTGGACAAGGAGCCAAACCATTACTTTGGACTCCTCAATGCCCCAGCGTTGCACTCTAAATTGAGTGCCTTCTCCAACACCGGCCATGCTGACTGCAGAAGGAAGCTACAACCATTTATAGCACGTATTCCCGCCTGTGGAGCTTAAATATGCCTCATTTCCCGCACTTATTTGTGATTGGCCACTTTTGGAAAAACTCAGCTGTAGGCACGCCTGCTTAGCTGATGTTGGCAATGTTTAAAATTCCTTTGATAGATACATGTCTGTTGAAAGTACATGTTTATGAAATGCTGTCATGGCTTAGTGGTTAAGTACGGTGACTATAGTGCACAGTATCCTGAGTTCGAGCCCTGTCACTGCTTTTTATTTTCCTACTGGGCAGACCTGACTGGTTAAGGTACAGTAAAGGAGGTGTGGCCATGTTTAACCGACTTTGCTCAACTTTGCCCGACTTTGCCCAACGTTGCTCAACGTTGCTCGACGTTGCTTGACATTGCCCGACATTGCGCTGGTTAGCGCGGTGCACAGCTACGTGCAAATACATTGTTGTTGCGCTGGTTAGCACAGTGTGCAGCTTCACGCAAATACATTGTTGTTGCGCTGGTTAGCGCGGTGCGCAGCTACACGCAAAGACATTGCGCTGTTTAACGCAGTGCGCAGCTACGAGCAATTAGATTTAAATATGCTCAATACTGGTAAAATGTGCTTAGCAGTACTTTATATTGCTTAAAATAGGGTATTCATGCCTCAGAATGCATAACCATTTCACCTTCATATATATATAATTTGTCAGGAAATATTTTTGTATACAGATTTTCAACCGAAAATAAAACATGCAGTAATAGGACTCGACCCGGGAATGCCTCCTCTTTGTGCGAAGGCTCTAACCACTACGCTATCTTGCTTAATTTGTATATATTTTTCTTATTATCCTCTTCTGGTGTCTAAGCTGCTAACTGTAGCTAAGCAATGGGCAAACCCGGGCAAACCCACGCAAATACTGGCAGCTATATCGGATGAAATAAAATAAATAAAAAAATCTTTCTATTTTTAATTTTGTCAGTTGTTTAACATATGGGGAAATGTAGTGTTACATTGTGCACATGTGAGCGGACTTGCTCTTGTAACTTGAAATTGCGGCGTTTCTTCATTGCAGGGGTGTGGATTTTTGGACTGCTCAGCAGTCCAACACGCCCTCTACACTCATCCATGCTCCATGTAAGCTTTAGAGTTGAGGCAGCGCGCCCTCATTAATATGCATGGCATGCTGCTGTCATACTCTTAGACTGATGCTTCCGTGTAAGACTAATCTAGTCTTACACGGAAGATTAGTAAATCCTGGGGATTGTCTTGCAGCTTTCAGTTTTTGAAGAACCCAGTTTGGTCTTCATGAATTAATATTGAAAGAATATTATTTAATCTGTTTGCTAAGATAGACATTAATATCTTGTAATCAGTGTTAAGCAAAAAAATTGACCTATATGATGTGCAAAGGTTGGGCTCTTTATTTGGTTTCAAGATGGGAGAGATGATAGAATATTTCCATGAGGGAGGGATGATTGCTGTAGTTTTAACTTCTTGGAATGCATTGAGTAAGATTTTCAAGATGTTATCAGGTAAGAGTTTGTAAAATCTGGAATTAGACCATCCAACCCTGGTGCCTTTTTTGTCTTAAGATTTTTTATTTGTTCCTTTAATTCTTTAAAGGAAAAGGATTTATCTATGTTATTAATATTCTGTTTGGATAGCTTCTTTTGAATATTATTAGCAAGAAAGTTGTCTATAGTTTTGTTATCACTTGTGGATGAGTTATTATTATTAATATTCTTGTAATGGATTTTAAAACATAATAAGATATTTTTAGATCTGTAACTTTTGATAGTCTGATTATTTCTAGTGTATATTATTTCCTTTATATGGCTTTTTTCATTTAAATATTTAGATCTAAACACACTCCTGCGCATACTCTTAGGATTAATTGAGTAGGATTGTAATCTGATTTTTTTCCAGATTTATTGATATTTTATGCTGCATGATATTCTGATATTCCTTGTTCAGTTTACATATGTCAGCTAATGCAGATTTGTCATTTGGTGTAAGTTTTAGTTTTAGTTCATCAATTTCTTTTATCCCACTGTTTACTTTTATTTATATACCAACTTTTGACTTTACCATGTAAGACTACCTTTAACATATCCCATAGATGTCTGAAACCTCTCCATTATTATTGGCATTTAGTTAAAGCTTTATTTCATCTAGAAACCATTCATTAAATCCTTGTACTGTTACTAGATAAGCAGATAGTCTTTGGCAGAAGTTTAAGGGGTCAGTATTAAGTGTTACATTGAAGGTGATAGCATTGTGGTCAGACATAGGGCATGATGTTAGCATTACATTATCAGTTTTGGACAGTAAAGAACTGGTTACAAAGACTTTGTCTATGTTGGTCTGTGTGCCAAATCTGTAAGAGTAGTGAGAATACTTCAGGGAGGATAATATTTTATACCATCAATGTCGATTAGGCTTCTTTCTTTTATGTAGTTGTTCAAGTGCTTATCAACAGGGGAAATCTTGAAGGACTTGTGGTATCAGTGGAGGACAAGATACTATTAAAATCACCTGCTAAGAGCATGGCTTGGATGAAAAGCTGAAGACAGTTGAGTTCTTGAGCTCTGCAGTCTTCATTTTTTCCTGATAGGATTTTTTATTTAATTTCACCAACAAAGACCTGAAACTACTGAAATCAGATTCTGAAAGTTGTAAGCTACAAGTTGGTATAAATTTTTAAGGTAAAATGTTCATATTTTCCTGTCAAACTTTCAAATAGAAGGGACATTGAAACCACATTCACAAAGGAAGATGAGCAGCTCCAAATTTTCTCAGCAAGAAACTCCAATGAAGAAAGCAATACAGAGAATCCTTATTATAATTCAAGACTTGGTGGGTAAAATAGATCAATTAAACTTAAAAGTGGACAATATAAAAGAAGATACCACCAAACAAATAACTTTATTAAATTAAGTCCTCCCTGCGTTCGTGTGGGTTTCCTCTGGGTGCTCCAGTTTCCTCCCACTTTACAAAGACATGCATCTAGAGCATTTCTCCGCGGGCCTCCACTGAAAATTGGCTTCATTCCAGGTCGGACTTTCCCGATTAATAAATGTTAAATAAATAAAGAAATAAAGTCCTTAAACAACAAACTGCCCAGATTGCTTCTTTTGAAGATTCTGTAACAGATATAGACTACAGATTAACAAAAAGAGAGAAAGACAGACTTTCTTCTTCAAGAAAACACCAGACTCATTGAAAAGATAGATGACATTGAGAATAGAACCAGGAGAAACAACATAAGAATCTATGGCAACCTGGAGCAGATGGATGAGGTAATATGATTAATTTCCTGACTTCTTGGATTCCTAAAATCCTAAACCTACCTGAAGTACTATCCTTCGGGATAGAAAGGGCACACAGGTCTTTAACTACAACTTCAGTTTAAATGAATTGAGCTGCTTAGTGGTTGAACTTGATTTAAATAGAGGATGATTTTGTGCATTTGTTGTCTGATGAAGCAGCTTGTTGCTGCGAAAGTGCTCACCCATTACTTTGTTATTAAAGAGTTTATGTTTTTAAGTGCTGTGGTCTGGAGCCTTCTTCTATTTTTGCTTATTTTATACAACGTCTGTATCCAATAAAAACAGCCATCCAAGATCTATTATTGTAAGATTTATCTCCACTCAAGACAAAACCTTGTTTTAAAAACTGCCTGGTCCCTTGCTCCATTAAAAATTGGTGCCCAAACTATCAGGTTTTACAATGACTTTTCACCCCTTGTAATGTCCATAAGAAGAGAATGTGTCCCTCTAATAAAAATATTAAAAAGGAAGGAATCAAAGCACAACTCATATTCCCAGCAAGGATAAGACTATCCCTGCCAGAAGGAAAGAAAACATCTGACTATCTCGAAGAAGCATCCACATTTGTCCAAAAAAGAACCTTTTAATTCAACATGAACCCATGGATTCTTCAATTAACTTAAAAAGACAAGTTTCAAAAAATGAGTGGACTATTAAAGAAAAAAACAAACCCAGAGACAAATGATTATACATAATTTCACATTTCATGCACGTTTTTGTTTTCTCCCTTCTAAATAATGTGGGATCATACACAGAAGGTAATATAACTTTTTCTCTCCTATTACCTTTCCCACAATGATGCTAACTTTATAGATAACATACATTACTCAAAATTCAAGTAAATCAAAATCTTATCCAGCTGCAAGCTACTATTTTATACTTTTCTCTCTTTATATACATGGCATAGCACTAGTGAAATTGTATAAAATCACTTACTCATTTCATATATGTATATATATTTCTTTTAAATCCTATACTTATTTCTTCATGTATGCACCTTCCCTTTCTGTTTTAGTCCTACTGTCATATTATTTAATCACTGCAGGAGAGGAATGGTTACTGGGCAATTAAAAAGAAAGTGGTGACATTTTATTATTATATATACATTTACTACTTAACTGAACTTCTGCAATGTGCTCCATTTAGCTAATAAATCTTACAGCTGTGTATGGTTGGTAATTTGGAGCCTTTATTTTAAATAATAATCATTTTATAAGTTATGCTTAAAAGCTTCACTTCCCACCTAGTTAGTTTCCTACCTACTTCTACCCAATTCCCACCTACTTAGTTTTTTGATGGAATATTGACAACTTTTGTGAGAAGCTCAGGCTTCTAAAGGCATCAGTTAGCTCATAGACTCATGAGAACCAATCTGTGCTGTCTTCCAGGAAGTAGGCATGACCTCTGAACCTGTTTTAACAGCCACTCAGATTCAAGAATGATCATTTGAACTGTGTTTTCATTCATTTAGCAATTACTTTTTATCTAAAAAGTATTCTTATAAGCATATGTTTTGCTGTAAATTGTGATTTATTTAATCTGAATTACATTTATATTTAAATAAAAAATACAAATATGTTTCTGACAGTGACAGTTTTAAATGCATCTTTTTCCTGTTTGCTTTAATGACATTACAGTCCTGTATGTATTCAAAGCAACAAATAATTATTAGGATTAATCAATTTATCTTAGTTAGTCTTTTTAGATAAAAAAAAAGATTTTAATAAATTGTATACCGCTTTATGTTCTTAGTTCATGCATACATATTATATTAAATTGAAATTTTCTTTTTGTATGCTTTTGATGTACATGCAGTTTCCCTTCTTCTTGCTATTTACCTGCAGTAGCTAGGAAATCCCACTAGATGTCATGAGAGGATTAGTTTGTGGCTTCTATGAAAGATATAGTAAGCCTGGATATACTTTATCTATGCAGAAGGTTATTAAAATATACAGTTTTATTTTCAAATTTAGAGTTTTTAAATTGTCCATAACAGTTTTAAAAAAATTTATTTGTCATAATAAATCAAGGAACGCACTTTTCAGTTTTACTTACAGTAGCAGTCTCCATCAAATGATAATATTTAGCATTATATCTATTGATGCCAGTGGGTTGAACAACCCCATAAAAAGGAGTAGTGTTAATAAATATTTAATGCTACATAAAGCAGATTTTGCATTCATTCAGGAATCTCACTTAGTAACAGAAGATCTAAAAAAAATAACCTTTAAGGATTATAAGATTTTGGTAAGTTCAAATTACAACCACAAAAGAAGAGGTGTCCTAATTTTACACAGAAAATCAATGAGAATTCCAGAAATAGTTGACTCATACTCAAGCAATGATGGTATGCTTGCTTTAGCCATACTAAAACTAGATAAAAAGATGCACACTTTTGCAAACACCTACTGGATACTGGGTACTGGGAAAAACTGTGAAGAAACATTTAGACACAATGGCTTCCTTTTTCATATTGATTATTTTTACAAGCAGCCTGCCTTTATTTTATCATTTTGCCTTATTGTGTGACTCACATTGCTTTTTGCCCACATTCTTTCCATTAGTTAATTATTTTATGTGCACAGTAGTTATTTCACTTGTACACACACCAACAGTTTTAGATAAGGTCAGGTCTATTTCTATTACTAGTCTACCCTGCATTTCATCATTTCTGTTGTCACAGATTCTTCTCCCTTATTAGAGAATCATACCACTGACCATATTCACACTATTTGTCTTTATTTGTCAGCTCAGTAACATATGTATCTGTAGTTTTCTCAAGAACCTGAGCTCTTGTACAGTACAGATGCCCAATAAATAGTTTGTTTTGGGGGTGTCAGAATTTTTCTTAGGTGATGTATTTTTTTCTCATCAATAAAAGACTCAACATATTCATGGCTTCCTCTCCAACAATATGTAGGAGTGTTGTACATTGTATATTAAACATTTCAGACATCTCAAGTAAGAAGCATATTAAATATTTGGAATGACAACTTCCAGTTTTCTACCAAGTATCTTGCTAGTGAAAGAATTCCAAAGAGATGCAGTTGAGCTACATTTCCCATGAGAATTATATATCTGAAGCTCAAAGCACATAAACTATTGAACGCACATACATTTTTGCACTTCTGTAGATATATTTCTTCAGTTCTGGAAGATATTTTACAACTCTGACATCATAAATAACAGAAGCATGAAATGCAGTCTAAGCTTAATGATGTCTATATTGTAACTGAAAACTCTCTAGATAACTGAATTGCAGTGTGATATGCAATTACAGAATCATTTTAATTCTAAAGCTATTGAGATAATAGAAATGTATAAATAAAATAGTTTCTGAACAGTGTGTATGAGACATCACTGAATGGTTTGGTTGCAGTTTTAGTAAGAATATTTTAGTGCATTTGTGCAGCTTGGCCTTCTATTGCATCCAGCTGCTATAGGTTCTATTCAGGGTGTCTACCAAGAGAAGACTATAGCAAGTGCACTGACCTCAGCAACATCTGTGTTAATATTATTTCTAAGGAAGCAGCTCAGGATTATGGCTACCCTTTTGCTTCTGGTAAGAGAAGAAGCAAAGGATCACTGAGTCCTAGCTGCATGCAGCTATATTGAGATCAGCATTGTCTCGGCTACCAGACAGACAGCACCTCCAGTAATCAACTGCAAACCTCATAGGTGCTACACCCTTCAGCCCAGATTGCAAAGCAGGTTCCAGTGATTTGTACTTTAGAACTGTCTCAGCAGACAAATTGGTTGAAATGGGCATCCTCATACAATGTAGCAATTGTCTCATGTTTACTGACAACCTCCTACCACTTAAACAAACTGACAGTATGTGAGAGCTATAGCTATATAAAGTTTTTGGAGGCAAAGCTCTACACAAAGCCATGGCAAATGGTGTGCAGTATGTCAGTATCACACTCCACACTGAACCCATCACACACAGATCATATCAAATTTATAGACATATATGTATATATATATTGTGGCTCTTAAAAGCAAACTACATAAACCTCAAAGGACTCTTAAATGTAACATAAGAAACAAGTGCCCTTAACAACCTCACAAACAAACAGCAAAGCAGCACCCACTATGAAATACATCCAAGAGACATACCCACTCAAGTCAAAAGTCCAGAAGGCAAACCTCCACAAATTCCAAAATCCTAGTCTTAGGTGACTCCAGACTGAGACACATCAATGCACTATTCATCAGGCTTTGTAAGAAGAAGGTTAAGGTCGGTTGCCTATCAGGTGCTTGGTTTAGCCACATCATGCATGCATTCATGTCCTTACATCACAAGTACACATATGACATAGCATAGTCCATGTGGGTGTAAATGACTTGAGATGTACTCCCTGGAGTATATGAAAGTAGATATGATGGAGCTCTTGAATATGTCTGAGGCGTATAAATCTAGCTGTTGAGCAGCATTCTGCTATCGCTAAAAATGATGTTGCAATAAAAACAAAATATTAGTGACTTCAAAAATTGGCTAAGCTTCTGCTGTCATTCTAAGGGGGTACAATAAATATAAACTTGGAAGGAGACGGTAGTTATAGATTGAATAAATCCTTCCCCACCCCCATAGTTCCTTTTTTAGGTAACATCAGTCTTATAAAGCTTCCAACTTAAAAGAATCCTTGTAACATAAACATATTGCAAATGAAAGTTAGGAGCCTTAAAGAGAGAATGCCACAGTTCTCTGCTTCTTTGTTTGTTTTGGTTAAGCAGGTAGGACATGTGATCATATTATTTACATTAAGGCAGCTTTTAATATGAGAGCTCAGGTTTCAGTAACTTGTGGGGGAGAGTGTCTTACACTTTAAGAAATCCTAACAGTTTCAACTGCATGCTTTTTTTTATTTACAGCCCCATGCTGACAGGAAAGTGTTATCCCTTCACTGTGAAATGTAGTGAAGTAATGCTTATCAGTCGGTCTGCAGTCTGCTGATTAATCACCATTAACATGTCCGATTAATGTGGAAAAATTATCGGCAATTAACATTTTTAATGCAACACCTACAGTATGTGCATTATTTAATTCACATATTAAGTAAGAAGCACTGGGTCAGCTTCACTTGATCACCTTTCGTGTTGTTTCTAGTCTTCCTTTTGTGAGCAATAAATGGAAGTTGGTTCAAATGGAACGACACCATTCATCAGTGTCAAGATCATGGGGAATTTATGAGAACTGACTACTTTTGAGTTGGTTCCAAATGGATTCAAAGCTGGAAAGAACAATTTTGAATGAAAAAGTTTGTTTTTAAAACTAGTGATACCGTGGTTTGCAAATATTGCAAGAAGAGTTTAAATATCATTATAGCAATTTATTGCTGAATTATCACCTGCGAACCAAGCATGCATTTATTGCCCATGATGAGCATACCTCTCAACCATACAGAGAATCTCGTTTTTTACCAGTTTTGAGGTTCAAAAAATGGGGTGCCACGATTCCCGATTGGCTCCACTTAATTCCCGAATTTCTCGGCTTGTTTTTTTTTTTTTATTTTCTTCTGGCTGAATTCATCACATGCAGAGGAGTGTGCAATGACATCAGCTCCATGAACAGCCTGTCAGAACTGACTGAGAGGTTCCACTGTATCTAGCTGTGTATGCAATTCCAAATTTGCAAGAATTAGCGGGGTTCTTCCGTGACTGTAATGGATGCACTCGACCAGATTTATTACAAGCAGTTCTGTATTGGGCTTTTCCTCTGTGAGTCATATTTCAACTGTAGGTAAGGGAGGAGGAGGTGTGTGTGTGTGTGTGTGTGTGTGTGTGTGTGTGTGTGTGTGTGTGTGTGTGTGTGTGTGTGTGTGTGTGAATGACATGGGCCTATTTTTTAAGGGGTCTACTTTATTGTCTCGAAAGCTGAAAAGGGTGAATACAAATAGCGCAACACATAAAGGGCGAACCGCAAATATGTCGAATGAACGAAACCGCTAAAAGGGAAGTGTCGAATTGTCATAGTTGGCCCGTCTGTGGTATGGTTCCGTAAGGTAAGTGTGCGACAGTTACGAACCTTAGGGTTAGGGTGTGGGTTAAGGTAAGTGAATAGGTAGGTAATGTATGTAAGATTTAGTGTAGGGTTTTGTTAAGTGTATGTGTGTGGAATATTTAGTTTGTTTGGGTATAGCTCCATAGGGGAAGTGTGCGGTAGTTACAGACCTTAGGGTTAGGGAGGGGTTAAGGATAGTGCATAAATAGTTCTGTATGTGGGGTTTAGTGTAGAGTTAGTAGTAGGGTTTTGGTGCTTTAATTTAGGGTTAGAAGTAGGGTTTTGGTTAGTGTATGTATGTGTTTTTTTATTGTGTTTGGGTAGGTAGTGTGTTGCGGGTGGTGGGTTGGCCAACTATGACAGTTCGAGGTTTTAAATTTTGTGGTTTAGTACGTTCGACGTATTCACGGTCCGGTCTTTATGTGTCGTGCTATTTGTATTCGCTCTTCTCAGCTTTCGAGAGAATAAAGTAGACCCTTTTTTAAGTGATAGAATACATTTATTTTATGTTAGGGTATTATTCTGGCTCCTCATGCTGGTCAGTAAGAGTACTTTGTCTTTAAACAATTCAGTCTTTCCATCGAGTAACATGGATCCCCACAGACACAGTATGTGTTATCGTTTGTGTCCAACACACTACCACATCTCCCAATTATCTCTGATTTTCACTCACATTTTAGTTCTGTCTCTCTTAATCCCTCAGAAAATGGATGACTTTTGGAGAAAAAGTGCTGAATTACACTTAATAAATAATGACAGGCAGTAATTAGGGTTGTAGACTTATTTTACTTCACAAATCACACTCTCCTATTCTGTCAGTGTCTGTAGTTAATAGCGCCAAGATTATGAAAGTGTCCCTGAGTAGTTCTGGATTTCTCTCTGATTCTTTGAGAGCTACGCATCCAACCGTCTGACAGTTGTGGCCCATAATATGTTGTTTAATTACTTCTGACAAAAGGATTAAACCCTGACATCAGTTAAAAGGTGAAACCCCAGTTGAACTGTAGCACCACAAAACTGGTCCTGGCAGGGGAACGTACTGAAATTCCATAGTCAAGCTGCTATCAGAGGAAACCAAAAGTCGGGGATGTCACATCAGCTGATATGTGGGTGTGGAAACAGAATGTGCTCTCTGAGTAATCGAAACATAAAACTTCACTTGAATTAATACTGTGTGCTGCAGGCTTCAAAAGGACAGAACCTCTGGGACTGTTTGTGACAGTCTTGGTTGTGCGCTTTAGTGCCTAGTGTGTTAGTTTGCTACGACAACTTGTTGGGAGACGCCTCAGGTCACATGGGCAGTAGCTGCAGGCTGCAGTGAATGGAAGAAGAGGCCGGACATTTGGATTTGGTGCCTGACTCTGTCCCAGCAGGGTATGTTCTTAAGGGTGTCGGGGAAGGCAGGCAGAGAAGGACAGTGCTTACCTTGTCTCAAGGTACGATGTTAAAGCTATTCAACAGAAAAGGTTCTGCATTGGCTTCTGCTGATCTTAACACACACACACACACACACACACACACACACACACACACACACACACACACACACACACACACACACACACACACACACACAAACATATACCCACACATACATATACCCACACACACTCACACACACACACACTCACACACACACACACACACACACACACACACACACACATTTAGGGCAGAATTTGGACAGAACAGCAAATAGACCTAAAGCAGGGAGTGATACTCAACTTCATTGGCCGACAAGGATCATTGCTGCTATTTAAATAAATGTGTATTTTTTAAATGGCTATAGAAGAATTTCTTTTACTGACGGTTACTGCATGTAATATCGACCGATTAGTTTTTGTGATTGTGAAGTGCTGGAGGAGTATTGTGACCAGGGTCTTACTTAGATAACACATTTGGATCCCAAGTTGCACAAACTACACCTTCAGAAGAATCTGTGCTAGGTAAGTGTCACGTGAACACAGCATCCCTTCCCTAAGTAACTGCACGTCGGTGGCTACCAAACCAATTTGTACCCGACTCTATTATATATGTCGTGGCCCCTGTAAAGTTGAGATATGACTTAATCTGTTTTGCATTAGTTGTAGGCACATTGTATTCCATGTTTCCCATGAAGCCACTTGAGTCTGTCGGCTGATTATGTATATTTTCTTAAGGTGTAATTCTGGACAAGTCCCAATTTGGGCAGCTGTGTCCTGCAAGAAAAACGTGACTAGCAAATATCCTGAGATTTTAGAGCAGACAATAAAATATTGGCTCATTTTTTTCCTTTAATAGTTGCGTAAAGCATTTATTTTGTATCTGAAACCTCTAAATGTTGTATAAAACAGCATAAATTATTTGAATTTATTTTGTATCTGAAACCTCCAAATGTTATATAAAACACCATAAATAATTTGCATTTATTTTGTATCTGAAACTTCTAAATGTTGAATAAAACAGAATAAATAACTTGCATTCTACAAGAATGAGTTTTTATTTCAGGTGGAAAATTTTAAGTACAGTCCTGTAGTCTCATATTTCTATAAAAAGTGTCCCTCTTCAGGCATTTGGAAAGTTGGCAATCCTAAGAGTGGTATGTTTCTTAAAAGAATACTTTGAAAGACAACCTAAACATTTAGGTAATAAAATATTTTCACCATATTGAAAAAAAATGCTGCTGTTTTTTTCCATTACCTTGCAAGTGTTTCAGCTATTTTGGTTACAGCCATAAAGTTTTCTGCAGTATTTATGGGAAACTTAGATTTTTGCTTGTTTTGTTTATAATAGACATATCGGAAGCACCTATACTATTTTATTTTTTTCTGCCCAGGATAGAACTGTGAAATGGAGACAGGTGATAACTCTACACTAGATCTGTTGTGTGTGTGTGTGTGTGTGTGTGTGTGTGTGTGTGTGTGTGTGTGTGTGTGTGTGTGTGTGTGTGTGTGTGTGTGTGTGTGTGTGTGTGTGTGTGTGTGTGTGTGTGTGCGTGTGTGTGAGACCTTCACCACTGATCAGTCGGCCATGGAGAATGACTTTTGGAGGTCCTAGCAAACTATAATATTCTTTTGCTAAGATTAGAATATTGCCTACCATTGAATGCCCTACTTTTACCATAAAACCCACATACTGCAAGTCACCAAAAACAAAATCCTAAGGGTCATCATCTTCTCCCTTCCCAGTGAACATCATTGCTATATATTAACACATTAAAAAATGGTTACCATTTACTACAGGGTCTGGGTCTGGACTCTGGGGCCATATTTTAGGTGTCTATTCTTCAGTTTGTATTTAAAAGTTGATATCCCAGAATTCCATTGGAGTTGGTGGGGTTACATAATTATGTATGGAAATTGTATGTTAATCAGCGTACAGATTTGTACCTATTTTTCATGGGCCTTTGTCCAGATTTCTGATGTTTCCAGGTTGAGGGGTATGATGATGAGCCATCAACATTGGCGTCATTGTCAACTAAAGCTGAATCAGCACATCGCCAGACTATATTAGTTGAACTTCAGGAGATGGCAAAACCAATGAACCAAGGGAAATACAATATCATTACTAACGCCATTGCAAGGTCCATTGCTGCAAATAGTCAACTGATTAACATTGTCACTGATGAAGGCCTCCAGGACGTTATTGGAAATCTGTCATATACTTTGCCCTCCAGGTCCATTATTAGCAATCAAATTGATGCTTTGTGTGAGCAAGAGAGAGAGAAAATAAGTGAGGTCATGGCAGGAATTGAATTTGTAGCTTTAACAGGCGATTATTGGCATCCATGGCTAATGATAGCCACCTTGGTGTTACTTGTCATTTCATTGACAAAGATTGGATTTCTCACTTCTCTGCACTGTATGTTAAGCAAATTGAAGAACAGCACTATTCAGAAAACTGGCAAGTGGCAAGATCATAGGGAATTTATGAGAAAGTGACTACTTTTGGCACAGACAATGCACATAATGTGACAGCTGCTCTAGAAAGACTGCTATTTCGGAACATGCCCTGTGCAGCACACTGCCTTCAGTTGTCTATAAATAAAGCAGTTGCAGAGTATGGAGCTGAAGGCCTCTTAGCTAAATGCCGCAAAGTTATGGGACACATTAAAGATAGCCCTGCAAACAGTGCTGAATTGACAACACAGGGGGCGCAACTGTATTGGCAACAGGAGAAGTTAATTCAGGATGTTCCCACACATTGAAATTCATCTGTTCAGATGATCGAATGACTTCTAAACAGCAAAGAAACTGTGCTGAAAACCCTAGAGCAGCTAGGCCACAAACACAGGCTCACTCTGCCAATGAAGACAGAGTGGGAGAAATGCATTTGGTACAAAAGGTTCTCAATCCCTTTTGCTATGCTACAGAATTAGTGGGTGGAGAGCAGTATGTTTCCTGCTCAATGATACTTACAACCGTCTGCCACCTTAAAGTTGAAATGATAGTATCTGATGATGAACCTGCTAGCATCACACATTTCAAAGAAGCATTTCTAATGGCTCTAGAACAACGCAAATTGAACCTCAACCTTTTGTGGTTAGAAATCGTGACTGCACTGGTCCCACATTTCAAAAATCTTAAATGCTTGCAAAAAACAAAAGACACAAGATTTGGCAAGAGCTGGAAGTTTTTGTGGAACACTCTGATCAACAAGGTTATCATCAACCAGAAGAACCACCCACAAAGAAACTGCGAATGCATGAACTTTCATCAGACTCTGAAGACGAGCCACCGATGCCTCTCTCCTCCTCTGAGAAAGCAGTTGCTGAGCAATACAGACTTGAAACACAAATTGACATTGATTCCAATCCATTGCAGTTTTGGAAGCTACACAAGGACAATTACCCAGTCCTGGCTAAGTTATCCAGAAAATATTTAGCACTCCTAGCCACTAATAACCCCTGTGAATGCTTGTTTTCGGTGTCTGGATATGTTGTCAATAAGAGAGCATCCCTTGAATTAACTAATGTAAATAAACTGGTCTGCTTAAGCAAGTGGCTGAATAAATAAAATGACAACATCAATGCCTTGCTTTTTTGTCTTGTCTTATTTTTATTCACCTTCAGTTTATAACTAAGTGCTAGACTAATATGCTTGAAGGTTAGATGTTGACTAATATGCAGTTAACTTTGATTAAAATTTTTCGAGTCATTAATTATGATTAAATTTTTAATCGAACAGCAGCCCTACATAGTCTATTTTTTCCCTCTTTGTAGCTAAGTAGTTCATTCTTTCATTATGCAAGCAAACAACAATGCACTTTTAAATATAGTTTCTGGAACAGCTGTTTGGGCTTATTGCTGATGGAAATAGCTACAGTGGATACATTATAAAATGTTGTTTGCAGCAAAGTGTTCACTTCTCTAACTTCTCATTCAGGCACTTTTGGCCTCTTTGTATGGTGGGTCCTACTACTGTTTGGTAAGAGAAAAACATAAGACAATGATGGGAAATACCCTTACATGGGAAGTACAAAAATATTACTGCTAAAGGACTAGGAATAGCCAGAACAAGACAAAAAAAAAAAATAGAAAGAAAAAGTTACTCTTGCATTATATGCATGTAGTAATTAGGCCAGTTTCCTATATGACACATTTGGAACAACAGAAGGAAGAAATTCCTATATAGAAGTAACTGAGAGAGTGCATAACAGAGAAACAAAATGCCTAATTAGTCTCAACAGGCAAATCAGGGAACTAGTGAAGTCTCCAAAAGCTAAATATGAGACTAAAATACCCTCCCAAGCAAAGGATAACCATAGGTGGAGCATGACATAGCACTATCACAGGTACTGTCCAGGCAAAAATTGCATCCGTAGGCATATTACAGCATTTGACACCACCACCCTCATCACAGATTGGCAACATAATATCAGCTGCCATGAACATGCACTGTAAGCAGACAGAC
Organism: Protopterus annectens; assembly: GCF_019279795.1. NCBI lineage: Eukaryota > Metazoa > Chordata > Ceratodontiformes > Protopteridae > Protopterus > Protopterus annectens. The sequence goes on along the minus strand of NC_056743.1, from coordinate 1,495,353,131 downwards.
CTGACGGTGCCACAGTGTGTGCCCAAAACATTTCTTCCAAAGAAGAAATACAGTAATAAACTCGTCTCCACAGCATCCACACACACACACACAAAGTTAACCAATACAGTATGCACTTAAATTACTTTGGGGTCTGTACTTCCCTAATCTCGATTTCCCAGACACAGATCATTGTAACAATGCCTGCATTGCCTTCTGGCCTGGCTATGACAATGGGTAAGAACAATTCCTTGACCAGGTCACACGAGGCATCGACTTCGTAGAATGAACCTTTATGGGGGGTATCCAGTAACCTCTACTTGGGTGCAAATCTAAAGAAGACACTGTTTAGATGTAGCAGACCACTACAAGCACCAACAACTTAGGTTCAGCAAGCCTTTAATAACTCAATCTTGCACAGAAAAACAAAAAAAAAAACGGCAAAATCAAATAAACGCTTAACTTTATCACTGCATTTTCATCCCAACCTTTGGGACTTCATCAGATAACATGTACTACAAACTATTTTCACATGTATATATCATACATCCTGTCACTCACTGTCTTAACAATAAAATTAATTACAACTGTTCCTAATTACCATTTTTCTACATTCTGTCTAAACAGACTAGCCTAAAATATTCCGTTCAATAAAAATAATTTTATCCCCTCTGTTACATCATACTAATCTAACAAAACCTGTTTGAAAAGTGTCTTTAAAATACTTCACACTATATTAAATATGGATATAAATACAAATTTGAATATAGATAGTTCCATTACCACAAGATGACTTCTTTCTTCTTACTACCCTCTAGTGGCCAAAGTTCAGTACCACATTTAAAATACTGTTCTATAAATATAATTCTATTCTTAAAAAAATCTCGTTCTTATAAAATAACTTTGTATAAAATACCAACAATTATATTAACAAGTGTTTGAGACCTACTTTGTAACATAAATATTGTTTATGCAATATACAAACTTTTTTAAAAAGATCTTCAAACTTTTAACTAAACTAAAAAAATAATCATAACATACATAAAAATATAAACAAATGTTATTACATGATAAAGCTCAATACTTAAACATTTTTGATTATACCGTAAAAACCATAAAACTCAATGTGCCCAAAGGAAAGCCAACTATGCAGAGTCTTTGTGACAAAATAATGACAAATGGTACACGATGTATGGTCGTGGGAAGCAGCAAGGCAAAAGAAAGACTGCTCATGATAATCTTTATGAGGAATCTGTCTCCTGCAAAGGCATTCACCCCTTCTGGGTGACATGAACCCCACAAGCAACAAAACAAAAAGAAGAAAGATAAGAGCAAAACCCCCAATAGGGCACTTATATGAAAATGGCTTGGGGAGCCAGCAAGCAAAGCAGGCTTTCAGACTGATGATCAAAAGATGGCGTTCAGGCTGGTGGCAAAGAATTTCTGAGGATGGTACATCCGGGTGTCACATAAGTGTGATGTATAGTGTACCTTAAGCAAGCTAAAGGCTTTGGTATACTGGATGGACATTGGGTCGCCCTTGGCAGGGGATCCCTATTGTAAAGAATACTGTAACAGTGAAATGGAAGGACATCTTTTGATTCCCAGGTAAATCAGTGAGCACCTCAGTAAGTCAATAATGACATACATTAGAGTTTCATACATCTTGTCCAGAAAATGAATGTGATGAAAAACCTGTTGTTCCAGCAATATTAAGTAAATTTTAGAGCAATCCAAATAATATGTTGTATTCTGCTAACCATAAGTACAGTTTTATACTGTATTTTGCACTTTTAAACTGCATTTTTGCTATATTGTTGATATTTTTAAAACTGCTCTTGCTGATTTGTTGCACTTTTTGTCTGCTGTAGCATAGACTAGATTCAGACCTGCTGAATCTGGTTCTCTTTGTTAAATTGAGCACTAAACCAGGCCATCTTTTATTGGAGATGGCCCCTGAACCCTTGTGGCAGGTGAGTGCAATTAGGGCTCATCTGATTGAAGCTTGCTGACACAGGGCTCAGTTTTGAGCTTTTTATTGGTTAAATTGTTTAATTCAGTTTGCTCACTGTCAACACAGCTCCACAGAGTTAGACGACCAGCCACTGCTCTGCTATATTCATCTGTGCAATCCAAGGAATCTGCTTCATTCTGCTAACCATAAGTACAATTTTATCTGTATCTTGCACTTTTAAGCTGTAGCTTTGCTATATTGCTGCTTTTCATGGTGATTTGTTGCATTTTTTGTCTGCTGTAGCATAGACTAGATTCAGACCTGCTGAATCTGGTTCTGTTTGTTAAACTGAGCACCAAGCCAGGCTATCCTTTATTGGAGAGGGCTCCCCCTGCACCCTTGTGGCAGGAAAGAGCAGTTAGGACTCATCTGATTGAAGGTTGCTGGCACAGGGCTCAGTTTTGAGCTTTTTTATTGGTTAAATTGTTTAATTCAGTTTGCTCACTGTTCTAACACAGCTCCACAGAGTTAGGCGACCAGCCACTGCTCTGCTGTATTCATCTGTTTATGCATAGCGCACCTCTGTGCACCATCATGCACTACCACACAGTGGGGGTAACCACTGGATGTTATAGACACAAAAACTTCAGTGGTTAAATTTTCCCTTAGTAGCTGCCTGTGATCCAGACAAGAAGTCCTTAAATTGAGCTTTGCTGCTCAGAGAGAACCTCAGCTGTGCTTTTGCCCCTTAAACAGTCCCTAAACACCAAATCTACAATAGTTTCATACCATTTAGAGAACTCCAGCTAGTACAGACCCCTTTTAGAGCATCCCATTAGTATTTAGACCGCTCAGTTATATCATACGCCTCCATTTCCTCTCCCCACTGTGAAAACAGGACTTAACCTAGCATTATGGATGGTCAGTTTCCCTCCATTTCTCCTACCAGCCTGATTGACATGAATATCCAGAAGCAGTGTAGCAACTGCCTCCTGTGCACTGACAACCCTCTACTCCTAACTCACCCAAGTACAGTTTGTGAGAGATGCATCAACACTAAGAATCCGGAATCCTTGCTCTCCCACTCACAGAACAGTAGCACTGAACAGGCTGCAAGCTCACATAATACACCTCCTAAGAAAGCTATGCACTCAACACATAACCCATCATATGTGAAGTTACTCACCAGAAACCTACCTAAACACCAGAGACCCTCCAAACACAATACACCTGACACAGCACCTACAGCACTCAATACACATAAAAACACAACCCCCAGTGTCTCACCAAATAAGCCCCTATGGAAAAGCATGTCTAAACTAAACATTTTAGTCATAGGTGACTCCATTGTGAGACACACAGATGTCCCACTCACCAGGCTGGACAAGGAGAAGGTTATGATCAGGTGTTTATCAGGTGCCAGGATCCATCAGAACACACATACACTCAAGTCTCAACAAGTACTGTTATGACTCCATCATAGTTCATGTTGGTGTGAATGAATTGAGATATCCCTCAATGGAGTATATGAAGAGAGACATGATTGAGATCTATGAATATCTTCCCCAGGCACGCATGTTCCTAGCCTTGACCAGCATTCCACCCTCAGCTAGGATGATACCGCAATGTAAACAATAAATGATTGACTTCAACAATTGGCTTAGTTGCTGGTGTCATTCTAAGAGGATCAAATTCCTGTCAGCCTGGGATGACATGGTTGCTTGACCACACTGCTTTGCCAGAGATGGTCTTCACCTGTCACCTGTAAGATTGTGGTTACTAGCTAAGGTACTTGCCTCCCCCATAGTGCCTTTTTAGGCAAGGTCTCATGAACAAAATTTCTAATGAGAAACTATCACTCACAAATAAATTAAAGGTTATGCTGCTAAACGTTAGGAGTTTAAATCAGAAACTGCACTCTGTGGAAACACTCCTCTCCCTGGAGGATGTTGATGTCTGTGTAGTCACAGAAACTTGGTTCAAGGCCACAGACAGTACCCCAGTCTTGTAAGGCTACAATGCCATCCACACTTAGAGATCCCAAAATGAATGTGTGAGAACCAAAGGAGGAGGAGTATCTATCTTCATCAAACATAAATACATCTCTAGACTGGTAAGACAGGAAAACTCCATGGGGTTACTCCAAGTTCGACTAACTGTGGGTAAGATCCCCCTTCAAGTCACTGTTAGCTATAGGTCCCCTTCAAAGAACCAAGATACCCACACTGTTTATTTGGACCTACTTGAGTCAATCAAATTACAACCAAACATTCCAGTCATGTGTGATTTTAACTATCCCTCTATTGACTGGGAAACTTATACGAGTATCAACATGCTTGCACAAAGGTTCCTGGACTCTCTTAACACTAATGCCCTGGAACAAATATCATGCAACCCTACAAGGGGCTGAAGTATTCTCAACCTGGACCTCACCAACATGGGTGGCCATTGTACCACCACAGGTATAGGACCCTCACTGGTTAATCTGATCACAAATCAGTCACATTTGAAGTAGCTATAACACCCAAACACCTCTTAGGTGAAATCAGGCTAAATATTTTCACCAAAGCTAGTTATACTCTCCTAAGGGATGTTATAAATAATTTACAAGTTCCTGTGCCCACAGATGGCATTGACAGCTATATTAAGGTATACACAAATACCCTGCACAAACACTTACACAAATGTATTGACGCAGCTGTACCCAATAGGATCAAAACAAGATCCTCAAGAAAAAACAAGCCTCCCTGGTGGACATCCAGCATTAATAAATTATACAACAAAAGGAAGAAGTTGCTGTCTAAGAATAAAAAGAGACATCCCAGCACTGGAAGAACACCTTCCTCTGCTTGAACAAACAAATAAGAGAACTTGTAAAATCCTCTGAGGGCAACTTTGAAAAAAAATTAGCAACAATAGCTAAGGATAACCATAAGACGTTCTTCAGCTATATCTGTAACCTAAAAGGCAGGACTCGGTTGTGTGCTGAACTAGCTGTGGATGGCATCACACACACTGATCTTGCGAAAATAGTTAACCTATTAGGTGACAGGTTTGGCAAAAAGCTTACCCCCCCCCCGTCACCTCCAAACATTTCACAAAGCATTTCCTCTACATCTCTCCCACCTTGCATATCCAAAGAGCAAGTCATTAATGCTCTTTCCAAAGCCCCAAACACAGTCTCAATGGGACTGTATGGCATCCCAGTTTATATTTTAAATGGTCTAAAACATGAGTTGGAAAATCCATTGGGTACTCTCTTCAACCACAGCCTGAGTACCGGTTTTGTCCCTGCTGAATAGAAAACAGCAACTGTCATGTCCCATTCATAAAGGTGGTACAGTAACAGACCCTAGGAACTACAGACCCATAAGCTTAACCCTTATCTTTACGGCTGTGGAACAAATCATCATGAGCCTTATAAATAAGGATATAGGTGATCTCCAAACCCTTGATCCGACATAGTTTTGTTTTGTCAAAGGCAGGTCATGTGTGTTAAACCTGATAGAATTCTTCAAAAATATCACCAGAGCCATAGACGAAGGCAAATCTGTGCATACAGCCTACCTTGACTTAGCCAAGGCCTTCGACACAATCCACATTCAGGCATCATCAATAAACTCTCCCAGTTGAATAGCAACAATTGTGTTATCAGGTGGGTTGCTAACTGGCTCACCGACAGTCAAAGTTGGGGACTTTATCTCAACCAGCAGACCTGTCACCACTGGAATTCCATAGGGGTCAGTACTGGGCCCACTATTGTTTGGAATATACTTCTCAGAATTTCAGGACAAACAGAGGGGCTGTGGCTGACTAAGTTTGCTGACGATTGCAAGTTAGGTGTAATCATTGAATCCCCAAATGATGTCAATATACTTCAAGAGGGACTTACACAAATCAATTTATGCTGTCAACGCCATGGACTCAAAAACGGTGCAAAAAAATTCATTATCATCCTCTTCAGTAAAAACAATATCCCTGCAGACTATCATATAAATAATAATACCCTAAATAACAATTCAGTATTGAAAGACTGGGTAACGTAAGTTGACTGTAGCCTAAACTTTGACCACCATGTATCTACTGTGGTAAGGAAGGCATTCTATGGTGCACACCTCATTAGCAAAGACATTGCCTAGAGAGCGAAAGAGGTTATAACACCCCTGTACTCAACCCTCAACAGGCCAATAATTTAGTACAATGCTCCCTTTGGTATGTACCTTATCAGGCACCTGCAGCAGCTTGAGAGACATCAAAGATATCTAACCAAGAAAATTCAGGGTCTTCAGCAAATGTCATATGTTGACAGACTGAAGTCATGGTCCCTGTACTCAGTAGCATGCAACTGCTTAGAGGAGATATGCCTGGCCTACAGAGCAATCTCAGATCTAAACCTAGTGGAAATGCCGCACATCTGCAAGTCAAATGGGACAAGGGTCACCACTCCAGGCACCTTAATCTGGCCTGTGACATAAATAGGACCTGCTACAGATACAGATATGTCTCTTAGAGGTTGCCACTCCTCTGGAATAGGCTACCAGTTCACATCAAACAAAGACCCTCTGTGACCCTGTTTAAGCATAGCCTGGTTGACTGGATGGGAAACCATAAATTCCTGCCAGGGATTTCACCTATAACCCTCCTAGATATAGGCAGCTATTGCTAAGATCTCGAGTTTAGGCAAGATCCTTTATATTGGGTTTCTCTAGTATCATATTGGGTACACATGGCTAGACTTATAAAGACCTTCGGGTCAATAGCCCAGTAACCACTTATGAACCTATGAACTGAGAAGATAGTCAGATACCCTTTATAAGGAATGCCAACAACAACTTGCTCACCAGTCTACAGGGCATCAAAGGCAGATGGAATGAGAACTTCCAGCAGCTTCTGAATGAAGAAAAGCCCACAGAAGCTGTACTGCCCCAGATACAGCCTTGGATGAAAGAAGAGGAGGAGCCCACAGCAGAAGTAAGAACACCGCCAAAGAAAATGAAATCAGGGAAAGCAGCAGGCTCAGATGAGGTCATAGCAGATATGATAAAGATGTTGGGTGATACAGGGGAGACATGACTCCTGAGGGTTCTCATAGCAGTATGAAGGCAAAGGCATATCCCAGATGATTGGGAAGTCCTTCAGTGGTTTAAAGTCCCAGAACTGTTGGTAGAATTAGTGAAGGCTATGTAGAAAGACCAAGGGACTCACGTATGAAAAGTTTTTGGTCTCACACGGGGATCCCAGTGGGAGTGGGTGTGCATCTGGGGTTTATCTCTGAGACCAATGCTGTTCATACTGGTGATGGACTACATTAGCAAACAGGTTGGAGAGGACCGAATAACAAATTTGCTGTATGTAGACAATATTGTATTACATGCTAACTCTAAGCCAGAACTTCAGTAAAGGATAGGGGAATGGAATGCACAACTGAATGGGATGAAACAGAGTGCAGATAAGACAGTTGTAAATGGCAGCAAATGGGGGAAATCAGAAGAAGTTGAGAACTGAGGCAGAAGACAAGATAGTGGAATGAGTTAACAGTTTCAAGTATCTGGGAGGGGAGGTTGAGGAGAAGGGAAGCCTGAATGAGGAGATCAAAGCTAGAATCAGAGGAGCTGCAGCCAACTGGCACAGAATGTCAGGGGTAGTGTATGACAGAAGAATGCCAAAGAAGTTGACAAGTAAGATGTACAAAACAGTGATGTGATCAGTACTACTGTATGGTACAGAAACCTAAGCAGTGAAGAGAGAGCAGTTGAGGAAGCTAGAGGTGATAGAGATGAAGTGCCCGAAATGGGTGGTAGGCACACACTGTAGTACAGATGAAGAAATAAGGACACAAGAGCAGAAGTCAAAGTAGCTCTATTTGCAGACAAGGTCAAAGGGAACAGATTACGGTGGTTAAGGCACATGTGCAGAACAGTAGAATATAATTTGGTGAAGAAGATTTGGGACAGACAGAGGAAACAAGGTTACCAGGCAAAGAGTTGGATGGATTGCTTGAGAGAAGTCCTGTGACAGGCAAGCATGTCAAAGACAGTAGGAGAGTGACATTGAATTGAGGGAGTTGGCAACAGTTGACACAACACCCCAACCCCATATAGAAAATGGAAAAGGGGGCTTAAAAGAAAATAATCAACAAAGCTGCTGTGGGCAGATAACATGGCATTACAATCCAAATTTCAACAGAAATTTCAGTAAATGAAATGGAGTACAGACAAGACAGCTGTCATGTCAGCAAACACATGGAATCAAGAGAATCTGAAAATCGAGATCGAACTAAAAATAAAGAGCAAGAAGGTCACACAGATAACCAACTGGTTAAAAAGCAGAAAAAGAAAAATCTAACAAAGCTAGACTTCTGTGTGATACCTTAAACCTCTTGCATCAGAGGCCTCATAGGATATATGCAAACCAACCTTTAAGGATATTAGGTGTTTCAGCTAAACAGCAATTCTGAATGTCCATGACTTTTTTCTTTTACTTTAATTTTTAAGTCTATTTAGGGACAATTTCAGGCCATTAAAGCCAAGCCCCTCTAGCTGTGGACATGCATGTTTCTGCCTTCTTATAACATCATCAGCATAGCATAAGAGGAATGTTTGACGTTTGAAAACACAGGGCTGTCATACCCAGCTGATATCCATAAACATTAGGGTGTCTACAAAATATCCCAGTTACCAAATTAAAAACAAAGAGTCTTCTTTTTCTTTCAGCTGTTCCCATTAGGAGTCGCCACACCAGATCATCTGTTTCCATTTCTTCCTGTCCTCTGCATCTTGCTCTGTCACACCAACCACCTGCATGCCCTCTCTCACCACATCCATAAACCTTATCTTAGGCCTTCCTCTTTTCCTCTTACCTGGCAGCTTCACCCTTAGCATCCTTTTCCCAATATACCCAGCATCCCTCCTCAGCACATGTCCAAACCAATGCAATCCCGCCTGTCTGGCTTTGTCTCCATCCAACCTGGGCTGACACTCTAATATTCTTATTCTTTATCCTGTCTACCCTCGTCACACCCAGTGCAAATCTTAACATCTCTAACGCTGCCACGTCCAGCTCTGACTCCTGCCTTTTTGTCAATGCCACCGTCTCCAACCCATATAACATAGCTGGTCTCACTACACTCTTGTAGACCTTCCCTTTCACTCTTACTGGTGCTCATCTGTCACAAATCACTCCTGACACTCTTCTCCACCCACTCCACCCTGCCTGTACTCTCTTCTTCACTTCTCTTCCACACTCAGCATTACTCTGAACTGTTGATCCAAGTATTTAAACTCATCTACCTTTGTCACCTCTACTCCCTGCATCCTTACCTTTCCTCTATCCTCCCTCTCAATCACACACATATATTCTGTTTTAGTCCTGCTGACCTTCATTCCTGTCCTCTCTAGTGCATATCTCCACCTCTCCAGGGTCTCCTCAACCTGTCCCCTACTCTCACTACAGATCACAATGTCATCCGCAAACATCATAGTCCACGGGGACTCCTGTCTGATCTCGTCTGTCAACCTGTCCATCACCACTGCAAATAAGAAAGGGCTGAGAGCTGATCCTTGATGTAATCCCACCTCCACCTTAAACGCGTCTGTCACTCCCACTGCAGATCTCACCGCTGTCACACTACCCTTGTACATATCCTGTACCACTCTTACATACTTCTCTGCCACTCCCGACTTTCTCATACAATACCATAACTCCTCTCTAGGCACCCTGTCATATACTTTCTCTAAGTAAACAAAGACACAATGCAACTCCTTCTGATGTTCTCTGTACTGCGCTATCAAAACTCTCAGAGCAAACATCGCATCTGTAGTGCTCTTTCCTGGCTACTTATATATACTAACTCCGAGGTCACACTAAACACACAAACATGCAAAAAACACCACTACACACACTCACACACACTAAAACCCCTAGCCAATACCCTTACACAAATACCACTAACCTGAAATCTCAGATAAATCCACGAACCCCACCGCATGTCACGAACGTGACACCACAATAGCAGATTTGACATTTCCCCATTCGGCATAGTGCAGTTTTGCGTAATTGGACTTTAGTGTATTCTGTCTCGAAGTACTGAAATTCGACATTTCAGTACTTCAAGATTCTCTAGTGTATCCATATATACATATACACACATATACACACATATACATACATCTATATATATATATATATATATATATATATATATGTGTGTGTGTGTGTGTGTGTATGTGTCTCTGTGTGTGTGTGTGTGTGTGTGTGTGTGTGTGTGTGTGTGTGTGTGTGTGTGTGTGTGTGTGTGTGTGTGTGTGTGTGTGTGTGTGTGTATATATATATATATATATATATATATATATATATATATATATATATATATATATATACACACACACATATATATGTACTCAGGACATTTAGTGGAGTCGTACCTCAGAACCATACCCCCAACCTCTTACTGCAACAAATCTGTCCAAAGGCTGTCAAAATGGGGGGTCAATGGGCCCAAACTACGGACCTATCTTAAATATTGCCCATATCCCACTGTCTCCAGCAGCCACTGTCCTGCTTTGCAAAAAAAAATAGTCCTGCCAAGTCTTGGACCCAGGGCCCTATACACCAAAATCAAAGTAATGTACCACTACACCATGTGAGCCCTAGAAAGTAATGATGCTTCTTCAAACATATCAGTCAGTAGAGTCAGTCAACAGTAGGGAAAATATTCTGTAGAATCAGTCAGGTTTCCTTTATATATATGTATATATCTATGGAGATGCATATATGTGGAAAAATCTAAACAACATAAAAAAAAAAAAATATATATATATATATATATATATAGAGAGAGAGAGAGAGAGATACATCTAAAATATATACATATATACATACACACATATATAGAAAAGTAAATGATTACATACATATATATAAATATAAATAAATATATAACAGCTACAAACAAATGCAATCTGAGGGTCATGCTGCTCAATGCTGTAAGTCTAAATCTCAAAATGCACTCACTTGAACCTGGTTCAAGGCAACAGAGAGCACTCCTGCACTACCAGGCTATAACTCATTCCACACCTTCTGGCCCCAGAACTTGGACTGAAGCTCCAAAGGTGGTGGTGTTTCCATATTCTTAAAGGAAGCACACACTTCTAGACTGGTAGTCCAACATAACCCATCAGAGATACTGCAGGTGCAGCTAACATTGGGTAAGGCAGTGATTCAGGTCATAGCCTGCTATAGGTCCCCAACCATGTCCCGAGACTCACACCCCACATTCCTAATCACCCTGGAGAATATTAGGATGCAACCTAACACTGTCATACTGGTTGACTTCAACTACCCCTTCATTCACTGGCATATCTACTCATGTACCAGTGCACTTGCCCAACGTTTCCGGGAATTCAGTAATTCCAATGGCTTGGACCAGCTTTTTCTTACCCCACTACAGGTTGCAACATCCTTGACGTGGTCATTACTAACATGGGTGACTGTTGTTGTACACCAATAATCAGCTCCTCCCTAGTTATATCTGACCACAAACTAATCACCTTGGAAATCCACATCCCTCCCACCCCACCCCACTGCAAAATTAACCACCATGAAAAACCTTTCTAAAGGTAACTTTGGGCTCCTAAAACAGAGCTGGCTAACTTCACTGCACCCATGCAAATGAAGAATAGTTGCATGATTGCCAAACCATATACCATTGTAATGTATGAACATGTCCACAAATGCATGGATTCCGCCATACCCAATAGAACCAAGATACTCCTCTCCAAAAAACGAAAGCCATTCTGGTGGTCCCCTGCCATAAACAAACTCTACAACAGAAGGAGGAAAGTGATGCAGAATAAGGTGAAGTCCCAGGACTGGAAAAACTCCCTTACCAGCCTCAACAAAAAGATGAGATCCCTCAGCAAATCCCCCAAAGCTAACCATGAAAACAGAATTGCAGCAGATAGTAAAGGCAACCAGAAGGCCTTCTATAGTTATGCAAAGAATCCCTCCTATAGTTATGTAAAGAATCTCCCTGGCAATACCCAGATTTGCTCTGAGCTACTGCACAATGGTACCTCCTATACTGAGCCAACAGATGCTGCCAATATACTGGCTGACAGATTCACTGCCAACTTTACCCCTCTCCCCCCTCCCAAAGGACCAATCACAATACCATTAGATTGCCAGGCACCCAGTATTACTGCTGCACAGGTTAAAACAACACTATCCAAGGCCAAGAATACAGCAGTTATGGGACCTGACAATATCCCAGGATGTGTTCTACATGAACTACAGAGTGAACTGGCACCTCATCTGTGTCTACTGTTCAACCACAGCCTCATGTCCCTACTGAATGGCACACTGCTACAGTCATCCCTCCCCACAAAGAAGGAGTGACTACAGACCCTGGGAACTATCTCCCCATTAGCCTGATGAGTCTGTTATGTAAAGCTATGGTACGCATCATCATGGACCTAATAAACAGGGATACAGGAAATCTCAAAAGTCCAAAATGAGCACTTGGAATAAGCCCATAACACTGCGAGATCGGAGAAAACACAGTTTATTAAACACTCCACACACTCCAACAAGACCTATTCAGGTACAGAAATCATTAACGCTCCCAATACAAAAATAAGCGTTTTCGTCTACAAACGGACTTCTTCAGATGAAATGCATACCTAAAACAAACTACACAATATATACTCTTCCTTAACTAATGCCACAATCCTATTGGTAGGAACAAAATTAAAACCCCAAAATAACTGTATATTACCTAAAACTTCCCTAACTCTATTAAAATTACACATTCATTAACATAAAAAACCTTAGCTAACTTTCATTTTTATACTTTACATAAATATAGTATAAAAATCAATTAAAAAGACTTTTCCATTCATAAAAAGTGTAATTCATAAAATCATTCTCAAATGTAGCAAATCTAAGCTAATCCCACCATCTAGTGGTCATAGTGAACATTGCAGGTAAAATGCTAGACTATCTATTAAATGAACATTTATAATATATACAAGAATAGAAACAAGAATAGAAATAGACCATTAAAATGTCATTAATTCTGGTTTAAAAAGCTAACTGTCATAATTCTATGCAAAATACATAAAACCACACATATAATCAGAATTACATAATAGAAAATTATAGAAATGGAAATTATAACTTTGCTGTTCTTAATTTGAGAACTTAATTTGAGGGATATATGAAATCTCCAGACTCTGGATCCAACACAGTTTGGTTTTGTGAAGGGTAGGTCATGCATGCTCAACCTGGTTGACTTATTTGAGTCAGTCACCAGAGCTGTGGATGAATATAAGGTGTTTCATACAGCCTACCTGGATCTGGCCAGGGCCTTTGATACCATTCCCCACTCAGGAATCATGGGAAAACTCACTAAGCTAGGCATCAACCCCTATATCACTAGGTGGGTTGAAAACTGGCTCACAGATAGAACCCACACTGTGAAAGGAGCTGACTCCTCAACCTGGTTGACTTCTTTGAGTCAGTCACCAGAGCTGTGGATGAAGGAAAGATGTTTCATACAGCCTACCTGGATCTGGCCAGGGCCTTTGATACCATTCCCCACTCAGGAATCATGGAAAACTTCCTGCATCACTAGGTGGGTTGAAAACTGGCTCACAGATAGAACCCACACTGTGAAAGGAGCTGACTCCAAGTCAGACTGCTGACAAGTCACGAGTGGAGTCCCACGGGGTTCGGTCCTGGGACCTCTCCTGTTTGGTATCTACGACTCTGAAGTCCAGGGCAACATGAAGGGACTCTGGCTGACAAAGTTTGCAGATGAATGCAAGTTGGGAGCTATTATTAACTCCACAAATGATGCTGACATCCTACAGAAAGGCCTCACTGAGTCCAACTACTGGTGCAGAACCATGGCCTTAAGCTCACTGACAAAAAATGTGTCATCATCCCTTTGGGAGAAACCCGGTTCCCATGACATACCACATCGATGGTAGTCCCCTGAACATGGAAGGCATTATAAGAGATCTGGGAACACAGGTTGACAACAACCTCATTGCCACTGTGATCAGAGAGTCCTATGTGGCACATCTCGTTACTAAGGCTTTTGTATCCTGGAAGATAGAGGTCATTGTCTCCCTCTACTCTTCCCTTATTAGGGCAGTCGTCAAGTACAATGCCCCATTTCGCATGTACCTCACTAGACACCTGCAACAACTGGAGAGGCTGCAAAAGTACCTCACAAACAGGATCCTAGGCCTTAAACACTTGTCCTATACAGACAGACTCCAAAAACTTCAACTATTCTCTGTCTCATATTGCCTACTTAGAGGTGATCTCTGCTTGACTTACAAAGCTATGTCTGACCCAGCTCTGTTAGAAATGTTACAGCTATAGAAATCCCAATCCCTCCGCACCACACACTCCACAGACCTCAACCTCATTACCACAATCAACACAACATGCTGGAGGAACAGGTTCATAACCCAGAGAGTGCCCATGCTATGGAATACACTTGCCAAACATGTCAAGCAGAGCATCTCACTGGCCCTCTTCAAGAAAAATCTTGATGAGTGGATGGGAAAAAGAAAATTCACACCAGGGATCACTCCAGTGACTCTACTCAACAGAGGCACAGTGAGCTAAGGTCGGGCGGCACGATGCCTATATACACACACACACACACACATATATATATATATATATATATATATATATATATATATGTGTGTGTGTGTGTGTGTGTATGTGTATGTGTGTGCTCAGAACATATAGTGCAGTTGTATCTCAGAATCATACCTCTTAACCTCTTAGTGCAACAAATCTGTCCAAAGGCTATCAGAATGGTGGGGACAATGGGCCCAAACTAGGGACCTCTTGTAAATATTGCCCTTATAAATGTAGAAAGTTGCCAGAATAACACAATTTGTTTCAGCATACATATTCTGATGGCTGTGAGGTCTGAAAATGAAATGCATGTTGTCATTTACTTACAAAAATCCCCATATCATCACAGTGATTTACCAGATAAATTAGACTAATCTGTAAACCAGACCAGAAATCTGAGCAATAAACCTGGACATCCTGAAACAATCCAGACAGTTGAGAGGTATGCTCAGAACCCCTTACTGCAATGAATCTGGATGAAGGCTGACAAAGTGGTGGGTGGAAGCCATGAAAATGGGGACATATCTGAAATAGTGGTGTAGATAACCTTGCACAGTTACTGCAGCAACACCCTCCTGTCTGCTGTAACATATATTCACTGAAATAGCACAAGTAATTGAAATAGCAACTCCGCTATGGGGAATTACACATGTATTTGCAAATATATCAGGCACTACAGGGATGTAACAGCACTGAAAAACAGACACCAGTGTAAAAGTGCATACCCACAACCATTTTCACCACAGTCACAGTCACATACCAGTAAGTCAAATTAACAGTAGAGTATACAGACTATGTGAACAAATACATCATTGTATGCCACTCACACACTAGCCCTACATATACTGGCCCAGTCCACAGTATAGTCTGAATCCTGACCATGGTACAGGACATGTCTCAGTCTGACCCTACAAACACATGCAGCCAATGGGCCAGCAGAAACTGGAGCAGCATGCACAGTCAGATAAAAGGGAGCCATAACACTTACATCTACCCCCCCCCCTCCATACACAGCCCAAATAATATGTACACATGACATGTCTACATAATCCTGACAGTCTGCCAACAATGGCCAGACATACACAGTTCACCTTAGAATGTACAGGCTCAAGTCTCATATATGGCCTCTTCCCTGTAACATGTCTGTGGGTCTACGACATCACTGGTATGACAGCAGGAATGAAGGCAAGAAATAATGATACTATATACTTCTGAGCCTCATAGTGCATGACATCTATACAAAGCCTAACATCATTTGGGGACAGAGGCACAAACACAGGTGTAGATTGGACATGTTGTTGTCTTAAATTGAGGCAGTTGCTGATGTAACAGGGTTTTTTGTAACATATCCTTTATGAGAAATATGAAGTCAGTAATACCAATGGATGTAAGTATTAATTGACTGCATTCCCCAGAGTCCCTGACTGATTTTCCAAGGATAACAACTGTCTGGGGAACACACAAAACATAACAGGCAAAAATGTGGCCAGTCTGTGGACAGCATGCCAGTGGAGAGGTATGTCAGAGACACATCACTGTGAGAGGTGAAGTCACTCAGTAAATGCATATCTACATAAACCCTATCAATTTATCAACCCGCCATGTGTATAACAGCACTGATGACATAGAGTCTCTTCACATTTCTGGAGATGTGTCTCCCATGTTGTTGGGCTGTCTCTAAATGTCCTGTCTTGTGAAGTATTCTCTCTTACAGACTGTGAATCTGTAGACCATCACCTCTATAATGTCCCTCACACAGGTCTATAATGCCCTCTCTAAGGCAACATGATACCCTTTCTGGCTGTATCCTACATGAACACAGGCATGGCTTTTCAGACCCATTCAGCAGTGTAGTCTACCACAGCCTGAGCAACAGTGTCATCCCATCTGCACAGAGGATAGACAGAGAAAGTAGATAGCAAACAGGTTATGCATTAGGATGAATGTTCTGAAGGATAGAAGTCTTTAACTGAAATGTGGGACATTACTACATGACAGCAGTCCTCAATGACATGGCCAAAAAAGACAGTACTCTACAGTTAATATAATAATATCATATTAATATCCAATAAGAGATACTTAAAAACATACAGCTGAAACACCAAGAACAAGATAGTGTAGTACTCAGAGTCCCAGCTTTGCATGCAGGGGCACATGGTTTGAGTACCATATTTTACATGGAAAAGCAGTGTTAAAAGTACTAATTCAATAATACAATATGGGCTTTGCATGCAGGGGCGCAGGGTTCGAGTACCATATTTTACATGGAAAAGTAGTGTTAAAAGTACTAATTCAATACTACAGTATGTGTTACATTTTTTGGCAACCAGTGTATTGTAGCTGGTGTAACATGCAAGTGTGAGTGCATATAACATGTGATACTACCCATGTATAGACAAGTGTCCCATACAGTATAGTTATACCCCTTGCTACTGTAATGACAACACATAGAAGCATGTTCTGTAAAGGAAATCAAATGCACTTACTAAATGATGTCATTACTCTGCTATTTTATAAGACTGGAATGCGAGCAATGGTTACTAGGGCTGAGCCATGGTTAGCAGGTTTAAGCATTGCACTTTTCAGCCCAGCAGCAAAATAAACAGCCCTTGCAAGTCTTGAACCCAGGACCCTATACACCACAGCAACAGTAATTTAATACTAAGTCATCTGAGCTACAGAAACAGTTGATGCTTTTTCAAACATACCATGCATTACAGCCACTTTATAGGGAAGAGACACTGTGCAATCAGGAGTGATTGGTATCTACAAATATATGTATGAAAAGAATCATACATATATAGACAGATATGTATGGTGATACATATATATGTATAACAATATGAGCTATATTACCAATAAATACTGAGGTGTGTATATATATATATATATATATATATATATATATATATATATATATATATATATATAAAAGTGTATATATATATACTTATATATAAGTGTGTATATATATATATACTTATATATAAGTGTGTTATATATATATATATATATATATATATATATATATATATATATATATATAGATATATAAATATATATGCATACGTCTCAAAATCTGAAAATGCCCATACAAACATATGCTGCTGATAGACCACCCATAACTGGGGCAGCATTTTACAGTTTGATACAAAAGGGACCCATGCCACTGACATCTGCCCCCCCCCAGTCCAAATAATATGTAAACAGTATGCTGCTACAAAAACATGATAGGCCATACACAATGGCCAGACATACAATGACCTCTTAGCAAATAAACTAACATGACTGAAGATAGTAAAGAGAAAAAACAACCAGCCAGTAATTCACACAAGTTTATTATACTCTGATGTCTTGGCCAAAGCCTTCAAGGAGTAAAACATTACAACAAATATTTGCCTTACATACAAGAAGCAATTAACACTTATAGTTACATAATTAAATACACAGCCTCCAATTACACTCCTCATTTAACCTCCTAGGGGGATAAAGTATCACATTTATAGTTATAAATTGATTTTGTACAAAACAATTGTTCTTTTATGACTGTTTGATCAAACTGAGAAACAGTCATTTTCAGAAACAGTACCTTGTAACCCACTACTGTCCCCATGGATAGATTTATAAAAATGTACAGCTATAGAACTGTCTTCTTTCTTATCAGCAATATCTCTCACATGTTCTAACAACCTAATTTTAAAACACATCTTACTCTCCCCCACATAAAATATGTTACAAGGGCATCTAAGCGCATTCTCTATACACTGACCTCTTGAATGTACAGAGTTCCACATGTTGTCCAGCCTTTGGCCTCAGCAGGGATGACAGTGCTAAATAATGATAGACCATACCTATCAACCTCTTACTGCATGGCATCTGGACAAAGCCTGACATAATTGGGAAACATAGGCCCAAAAACATGGCCATACATGGAATATTGCTGTTATACACTGAGTAAGTTGCTGGTGTTACAGGGTTTGTTGTAACATATCTATTCTGAGGGATATGAAGGCAGAAACACAAATGGATGTTAGCATTTACTGATTGCAGTCACCAGAGTATGCTACTGATTTGCCAAGGACAACACCTGTCTGGGGAACAGACCAAACATAACAGGCAAACCTTTGGCCATTATGTGGCTAGCCCTACAGTTGAGAGCTATGCAGACACATAACTGTCAGACTGAAATCCATGCAGAAGTAGCATGTTCAGACAAACCCTGTTAAATTAGTATTCAAACCATATAACAGCAATACTCACATCCTGCCCCTAAGTCTTGAACCTTCTCCACCATTTAATTGGCTTGTCTCCACAAGTCTTGTAAGAGGTATTAGCTCACACACCTCCAGGATGTCTTCCTCACAGGTAAGGGAAAGGGCCAATGCCCACATGGAGTACTCAATTATATGAGTGTGTTGCCATGACATTGGCTATTGGAATAACTACACAGCTGCTCTGCATGCAATTAGCAACTGGGAAACATTAATTGGTGCACAGGCCATCACATGGTCATGAGCATTACCTACAAAAGTCAAGCTGCCATCTATTCAAACCACCTCTGTCACAGAAAGTGATACAATTAAAAACAAACGGACAGAATATAGAAGTATTTGACCAAATCCACTTAAAAAAGTATGTGAAATAAGTAAGCATGTAATTGAATGAAGTAGGTGGTCTGTAATAATGGAAAATAGGAGTTTGAAAGAATATGTCTCAACAAGACTTGCTGTACTGATGTACTGCTGAACAGCACCAACGGCCATATCATGTAGCCCTGTCTGCAGTGACATAGATCACAGCTCAAGTCTCTGTCTCAGCCCAGGAAAGGACAGCTGACATTTGCCAACTACTGCAGTGTCTGTCAAACACCACTGACTGTGCCATTGCTAGGCCAGCTACTGGGATGTTGTACATATCCATATGTTACCTGTGAATATAATTACGATACACATTTTGTCTTGTAAATATGAAACCTATACAGACCATGTGCATAGTAAAGTACTATTGCAGAAATGTGTGTTGAAATTAATGTAATATAGTGAGTTCATACCATTCAACTGTACAGTCTTATAAGCATGTGTGCCTGATATCTGTAGTCACTTACACATAGAGTTGTGTTATGTTGGGCAAACCACTGCCATGTCTGTTAGCAATGATACCATGACATAATAGCCTAGATATGAATGTAAGACATCCTCCAGGTTAGCACTGTGATAGCAAAGCCTGCTATGCAATCACCTTACTTATCTCTCTATGTATGTAAATAAGTTGTGCATGTTTTACTTGTGTGTAATATCAGTTTCAGTGCATACAACAGGCATAAATGTTTACAGGTACTGGTTGTTGCATTGCTATGACAATGATATGGGTAGTACAATAGGCATGATTATCAGGTTGTAATCGAAGTGTGCAACTGTGTTATGACCCTCTGTCCATGCCTACCATACAAAAATGAGACCACAGAAAATCCTTTCAAAACGTTTTCCACCTTGAATGTGACCCATAACTTGCACAATTCTACTGACAAACAAATCTGTTAGGGGAGAAAATATAAAACATAAAAAACATACTATAAGCTGGTTGCATACATGTGCACACACATAAACCACTACTTGGTTGATGCACCTCTTGCAGTAATCACAGCGTTCTCTTTTTGGGTACACACATGCCATCAATTAACGAGACTCTGATTAACCCCAAATAATGTTCAACTGTCCTAGTAGGATTTATTTGACATTTACCTAGTTGCCTGTTACAGCCAACGACATGTTTTGCAGAGAGCTTACAAAGCATCAAAGGGATCTCATTGTGGAAAGTATCAGTGAGGAGAAGGGTAGAAAGTGTCCACTACATTGGATATACCATGGAATACAGTGCAGACAGTCATCAGACAGTGGAGAAGATATGGGACAACAGTGACACTGCAAGCACCTGGACATCCATCCAAAATGGATGAAATGACAAGACGACAACTGGCCATGGAGGCTGCCAGGGGACCTACAGCAACACTGAATGAGCTGCAGGAATGCCTGCCAAGTACTGGGTGTGTACCACATGTGACAACAATCTTCTGTATTCCCCATATGTCTGCTCTATGGGGTAGGGATGCTAGATGGAAGCCTTTTCTTACACAGAAAACATCTGGGGCTGGAAAAACATTGCCAAACAGTTAATCAAGTTTCCAAAAAGCACGTTGGACAATGTGTCATGGTCTGATGACACCAAGGTTGAACCTTTGGCCCACAATTTTAAGAAGTATGTTTGGCCCAAAACAACACTTTGCATCACCAAAAGAACACCATCCCCCCGGTGAAGCATGGTGGTGGCAGTATCATGCTGTGGGGTTGATTTTCATAAGCTGGAACTAGGCCTCTACTCAAGATGGAGGGAATTATGAACAGTTCCAAATACCAACCATTTTTGTCCCCAAACCTTCAGTCATCTGCTAAAAAGCTGAAGATGAAGAGAGATTCTATCTGTCAACATTACAATGACCCAAAGCATACATCCAGATCGACAAAGGAATGGCTTCACCAGATGAAAATTACAGTTTGGGAATGTGCCAACCAGTGGCCAGACCTACATCCAATAGAAAATATGTGGGTTGCCCTAAATAGGGCTGTGCACAAGAGATGCCCTCACAAATTGACATATTTGTAGCACTGTTGCAAGGAAGACTGGGCAACTATTACCAAGTAAAGATGTGCCATGATGATAGACTCCGACCTAAGATGACTGAATGCTGTCATTATCTCAAGAGGTGCTTCCACAAAGTATTTGTGTAAGGGTGTGGACAGTTATGCAACCAGCTTATTGTACTAATTTCAATTTGCATATGTTTTCCCACAAAAGATTGTTATGTTTCCAATGGAATTGTACAGGCTATAGGTCACATTAAAGGTGGGAATTGTTTTGAAATGAGTTGTGTCAAGTTACAATAGCACAAAGACCAGGCATAGTAACAGGGGTGTGTACACTTATATATCCAATGTAACTGTAACTGTATGGACTCAGCAATACCTGACCTGTAAAACCCACCTCCACCAAGGTAGAGTAATCCCCTTTGGTGGATAGCAGCAATACACAAACCACATAATAGGTTGCTATACTGCTGTACAGGGCCACATAGGTGCAGACAACAACTTGGAAGCATGTCCACTTCTATCTGAACAAGCATGTGAGGTCACAGGTGACTCCCTGTAAGGCTAACTGTTAGTACAAATCACACATATCCACACTGCCAAGGCCAGTCATAAGGGTGTCTTCACATATGTTGGCAGTATCAGAGGCAACAACACAGTTCACCCTGTACTGCTGTTAAATCACACATCATGCACACATGCCATGGCTATAGGCAACCTGCATCAGACAGGTTAGGTGTGAACATCACCCCCTGTCCGTCCATCCCTATAGGGAGATATGCACATCAACTGCACCCCTCCCCTCATCAGTGGTGAGCAGGTAGATATTGCCTACTGAAAAGTAACAACAGCAAGTCTCCATGGGGCCTGATAACATCCCAGTCTGCATCCTACATGAACTTGGGCATGTGCTCACAGTTCCATCACACACTGTAGTCAAACACAGTCTCGGCAACATCCACATCCCATCCACATGGAAGATGGCCACTGTCATACCTCTACAAAGAAATGAATGGGGAATAGAGGTTTATTTAATTAACTATCCATCATTGGGGGGAATATGACACATCTGGTCCAGGAGTGCAATGTAAGCTAATATTGTGCTGATAGATTACAGGGGTATGTTGTAGTTGTGAATTCTGGCAACAGATATCCTCTGCTGATGTGCAATTTCTGTCCATACTGTTGACAACTGTATGAGGTGCTATGATGTGTTTCACTGTTTATGTATTCCAGGCAGGATACAGCACCCCCAAAATCCACCCTACAGTGCAGCAGAAACATCTGAAATAGTTGACACCATTGTCAACCATTATGAAGTCATGCTTGGCTGTACTCAGGAACATCTGTGGGAGCGGACCTAGTCCACAGGGCAAATGATGTCGGCCTGCACACAAGAACCTATGAGCAGGTCCAGCATTGTGCCACCAACCTCATACGTAATGCCTGGTGAAGGGCTACTGCCATAGCCAGAGAAGCAACATCCACAGGCGGGGGCCCAGTCATGCAGGCCTCACTGACACCCACCGAACAGCTCCTCACCAAACTTGGTGCACCCACCCCAAGAACACAACATCTTGCTGAATCAAGCATTGTGGATGTAGGTGCCCCCCACACAGTGGACAAGAAGCATGCAGGTAAGGCCCTAGTGCACATTAGCAGAGTACATTAGCATACATACTTGTATCTGTAGAGTATCTACATGCATATGTCAGATAAGATAGTAGTTGTGGATGAGGTTTGGTAATGCACATAAGTGCACTTCTATGGTGATGGGCAGCATATCTCATAGTATTGGGGTTTGTATCTGTAGCAGATAAGATAGCAGTTGTGGATGGGGTTTGGTAATGCACATAAGTGCACATCTATGGTCCTGGGCAGCATATTTCATAGTATTGAGGGTTGTACTGTTAATGTGCAGAAATGCTGCTTCCCCCCTGTACCAAGGCCACATGTGAGTCTGCTGACAGTACCTCCCTTCCACACCTATTTAGCTCCCTCTGGTCTACAAGTGGGACAGCAGCCTGTAGCTGGTGAGTATGTAATTATTTTGTTGTGCTTTGCCAATACACACCTAGCCATATTAGTGGATGTCCATGTTCACTTGTGGTGGTGTTAACTGTAGTGCATCACAGTGGTCACCTCAGGGACCTATCTGAAGGGTAATGTAATATTCCTGCAGCATACCTCACAACCTGTCAGTGCAAGACATCTGGACAGAGACAAACAAACTGGGCGGACAAATGGGCTATGGTAGGGACATGTATGATACATTAATCCTATACAGTGGATACCACAGGGTACACACCCCTGTCAAGCTGCAAAATCTTTCTGATATATGCAATGAGAGACCACAATATTACATTCCACACCTTTTCAAACCTGTAATGTGACCATAACATGAACAATTAACTTGTAAAATCCAACAATATGTTAGGTCACCAAATATGGGATATACAAACCTTACAATAAGCTGGATGCATATGTGTGCACACCCTCCAAATAACACATTGTCGGAGCAGCTTGTGATGTACTGACAGCATTCACTCAGCTTGGGTACACACCTGCCATCAAGTACAGGGACTCAGTGTAACAACAAATAACCGTCCACTGTCGGAGCAGTGTATTCATGACATTTGCTCAGTTGCCTGTACCAGAAGCAGCCATGGCTTGCACACATCTTAAAAAGCATTATAGGGATCTCACATTTGAAAGGTATCAGTCAGGAGTAGTAGGGTACAACAACATTAACACAGCATTGCATATACTATGGAACACAGTGGAGACAGTCATCAAAAGGTAGATTAAATATGGGACAACATTGCTGTTGAAAAGAACCAGATGTCCTTCCAAAACAGATGGAAAGACATGTTGAGAAGTGGTCAGGGAGGTTGCCGGGAAACATGCAGCAACACTGAGGGACTTGCAGGACTCTCTGGCAATTGGTTGTGCAATATATGTGGCAACACTCTGCTGGATTCTGCATAAGTCTGGCCTATGGGGTAGGGTCAGTAGATAGAAGTATTTACCCACACAAAACACCATGCAGGGCTGTGTACAAGTAGCAAAACATAACACCAGGTATCCCAAAGGCATGTGTTGAAATGTGTAATGGTGTAATGAGACCAAGGTTTAAATTTACAGCTACTATCCCTAAAGCTACATGTGGTGCACAAGCAACACCTCACTTCACCTGAAGACTACCATCCACATGTTGAAGCTCACTGGTGGCAATGACCTACTTTGGGGTTGCTGTTCATTAGCTGGAACTAGGCCTGTAGGCACAGTGGAGGGAATTATGAACAATTCAAATAACACTCACGTGTGGTCCAAAGCCATCAAGCGTCTGCAAGATGGCTGAGGATGGACAGGGGTTTCAGCTTCCAACATGGCAATGACCTGAAGCATACATCCAAAGTTACCTAAGAATGTCTCCACCTGAATACAATCAAGGGTATGCACTGGGCCAAAGACCAGACTTAACACCAATAGTAAACCCTCAGTGTGACCTTCAACGTCTGTCCACATGAGCTGCTCTTGCCAGCTGACAGAGTTGGGGGAACTTTGCAGGGAAGACTGTTGAAATAATGCCAAGTCAAAATGTGCCATGCTGATACTCCCCTTCCCAGGAAGAGTGACTGCTGTAGTTCACTTAACAGGTGTTTCAAAAAAGCATTGGTTTAAAGATGTCCACACCTATGCAGCCACTGTATTGTACACATCTCAACCAGTATATTTCACAACTAACACATTTGTTTGTTCTCGATTGTATTGCACAGGTCATATGTCACATTTAAGGTGGGTAATGGTTTTGAATGCAGTATTGTGGTCTCATTTTATATGATACAAGAGCCTGCCATGTTAACAGGGGTGTATACACTTATCATATCCATGTTAAGCTTAGAAGGTTGTTGGTGTTACAGGATTTGTTTGAATATATATTCACTGCTGGTGATGAGGTCTGCAAATCAAATGAATGTCATTAGCTAGTGACATCAATCCTCATATGATCCCAGTTATGTATAAGACAAACACATAGGGGTTGTGAGTAACAGAGCAAACATATGTTCCAGACATCTACACATTCTTCCATGATTTGTACAGTTGTGAGGTATGGTCTACAGTAGTTGCCACTGTGCTATACAGGTGAACAGCAATAATGTGTACGTGGATGCAGTGTGTGCTAGGGGAATGGACGTCACTTACTAACAGTGCTCATGCATCCCAGAGATGTATATTGTTAGTAACAAGGATTGATAATGGCTGCAATGCATAATGATGAGGGCTGTGTATCATGTATGTCACTTTTTGGGTAATGTGAGGTCTGTGTAATACCTTTGTGCCACCTCACCTATAAGTGTCTGTGTGTGTGTGGCAGCCAGCCATAATGTACAGGTATTAATTTAGATTTATTGTCTTCCCCTCACAGGTGGCAATGGGGGTCGGGGTCCCTCCTGCTTGGGAACTGATGTCAGTGGCTTCGCAGACTCTGACAATGATTATAGCTATCGTGAGGCACAGCCAGGGTTGTCAGGGGCTGAATCTGTGCCATTGGTTGGCATCGCACTGTTGTCCACCCCATCCCCACACACAGTCACAATGCCCACACATACCCCATCACCAGTAGCCATAGATGATGGACAGTTGGCGGGTGGTGGCATGGGACTGGCAAGTGTGGTGACTATGGCAAGTGTGTCTGTAGACACCAGCCATAGCCAGATAACAGGCAAGGTCCCACACAGGCAGATGGGCAGGGGTGCTCGAAGGGGAACTGCTGCCCATCATGCCCCTGTCACAAGTGCCACAACAAGTGTAACCAGACCCATGTTTAGGACCATCATGGAGACACAGGCACATAGTGAACGTAAAACAAGACAGCTTCTCAGGGTCATGAATGCCACTCTTCCTGCTATACGTGACAACCTCCATGATCATGCTGATGCCCACCGTTATTATGCTGAGGTTATGGATAGACAGTTGGGTGAGATGGTGGAAATCCTCGACCATGGAATGTCAATCCTTGAACATGGAATATCTGTGATAGAGCATGTGGTGAGAGTTGTCCTTCGGCCAAGTGGACGTAGGACAGCAGCACAAACAGCTGAGGGTCTACATGGCCGTGCAGCTTCTCACTCCTGTAGTGGCAGTACCAACAGCATGACTGCAGGGGGGGGTCACTGTCCATGCCACAATGCAGCAGGTCATGGGCACATGGTCCTGGCCGGTCCCAACAGGGACGTGGATCCAGCAGACAGCAGTCACCATCGGGGAGTAGTACTGCATCTGGTCTTGTGCCTGGTCATGCCAGTGGGTCCCCTGGCAGGCCCAGTTCTCATGTCCATGGCCAGAGATGGTGAACTGTACATCCTGCCATGTATGGTCCACAGCTGTCCAACATACCTCTGTGTAGGGCAGCCACATGGCATGATTGTGTGCATCCATACACACACATCACCATCACAGCCCATTTAATGAGCAATCCCCAAACACACACATGATGTCAACCATATGGCCCAGCCTAGGCCTCTGGCAAACTCACACCTCACCCTGTGCATATGATGATACCTGTGCCACATCCCTGTCATCCATACCATCAATTGAGGGACATGCTAATATGGGTCTGATGCACAGGGTGAATTTAGTACAGTTTAGCAATGTAATGCTGTGTAAAGTGTTGTCAGACAGTGGTTACACATCAGAGTGTGTAGCTGTCCAGCCATGATGCATTATTGTTGTTATTAACGCTGATAGAATGTGGTCTCCACAATGTATTCTGTCTTCTAGGTGTCTGTGTGTCATCAGGATGTCACCCTGCAGACATTATCTACAAGGAGTATGGCAGTGTGGTAACACATTGAGTATGTCATTTCCAGGGTACAGCTGTACACAATTAACAGGTCTGTATAACAGTGTTTGCATGTGCCATGTAGCTTATAGGGCTGAGGGGTGTATACAGGTAAGTGTATGGTGGCTGACATCAGCAGCTTTTGTACAGTGGACAATGGTATGTGTAGTGGGTGGAACACACCTCAAATTTGTAAACCCCACACACCCAGAGGATATTATGTTAACCCAACACACAGAGAATACTGCTCACACACACACACATACACACACACACACACACACACACACACACACACACACACACACACACACACAATGACAATTTCCAGTGTTGGGTTTGAAATTCCTACTCATCTAGTTAGTGGTAGCACAGTATTATGCAGTTATTACAGGTGGCACAGAACTCATAGTGTGTTGAGTTTCCAAAGTACATGTATAGTGAGTAACATCATGTACCCTTGTAAGGTATGGCAATGGGTGGTGTAGTGGGTGTGACAGGTCTCATACTAATCTCATGCATGAGTGTGCATACTCCCAAACACGGCTATATACACCAATGCACACACACGTGTCCCAGTGCTGTTAGTAAGAGCCCTGCATCTCTAGTTGCTCATTCCATACTGTTACATAGCTGTTGCACCCACCACAGGGCTTATATTTCTGCAGAGTGCAAACAGATACCTCTATGGTTGATGTAAAAAGCGGCCCTCATACAGTAAAACATAGGACGTGTGCTGTGAGTACAATTGTCTACAACTGTAATACTTTGCCACCCAATGGATATATTCCTCACTCAAACACACACACTCAGGATACTGGTCTTGCACACACACACACACACGCACACACACACACACACACACACACACACACACACACACACACACTTGACAGGATTGAGATTCATAGGGTCATGAGTTCATAGGTGTGTACCAGGCTAATGGGCATGGAGCCATGAGAAGCTTAGCCCATGGGAGTACCCTGGCATCAAGCGACCTGACATTTTTTCCCAGTGCATCTATCTACCATTGCCACTTTGAGTGATGATCAGGGTTACAATTATATTCCCCATCCACTCATCCAGATTTCTCTTGAAGAGGGCCAGTGAGGTGCTCTGACATGTATGTGACATATATTGCATTACATGTTCACTCACTGGGTTATGTGCCTATCCCCCAGGTTGTTCTGTTGATTGTGGTAATGTGGTTGATGTATCCATGGCATTTGGTGCATATAGATCAGAGTTTCAAGATATGGCATTCGTTACACAGCTAGCCATACATGGCATTGTCAGTCAAGCATGGATTGCCTGTAAGTAGCCAAGATGTGGCCAAGAATACTTGGAGGTATTGCACTGTGTCCATATAGGACAGTTGTTTGCAGGCTAGGGTCCTATTTGTCAGGTACACTTGCAGCCTCCACAGTTGTTGCAGGTGTCTAGTGAGCTACATGGCAAATGGATCATTGTACCTGCTGGTTGGCCTAATGAGGAGAAGGTAGAGGGAGACATTGACCTCTTCCTTACTGGATGACACACTCTTACATATGACATGTGCCACATAGAAGTTATTTCTGTCCACAGTAGCAATGTGGTGACCATAAGAGATGTCACTATCAGCCTGTGTTCCCAGGCCTCTGATAAGGACTTCTGTGTCCATTGGCTTACCAGCAATGTGTTAATTCCTGGTCAACATATTTATTCCACATGGGATTGTGACACATTTCTTTCCATTCAGTCTATGGCTAGTGTTCTGACAACATTCAGATGTCTCACTGGGGCCTTTATGCAGAATGTCAACATGATATGGGGATGTACACATAGCACCCACCTTGCAATTGTCTGAGAACATTGTCAGCCAGGGTCCCTTTGTGTTGTTCTGGAAGTCAGAGAGGCATGCATGACAAACATGAGGGGACCCATGACCAGGCCCTGTGGTTCTCCACTTGTGACTGGTTGGCAGTCTGACATTAAGTCTACTACCTTCACACTGCGGGTCCCATGCATGAGCCAGTTTGCAACCCACCAAGTGACATAGGGGTTGATGTCTAGATGGCTGTGTTTGTCTATGATTCCTGAGTGGGAAATGGTATCACAGGATTAGAAGACCCACCTAGCTTGTTTTTGTGTCCGTACTGTTACACAGTTATTTCACATGGCACACAGCTTATAGGGTTGCCGAGTGTCCAGAGCTACCACTACAATGGTTGACAACAGTGGGCCCGGGTACAGTGAACATTTTGATGTGTACTGGGTGTGGAAATTTTGTAAAACACCCCCAATGGATATGACACATACACACATGCAAACCAGTATTGAGATTTGAACTCCTACCTATATGTCTATGTCTACTATAGTGTTACACAGTTATCAGATGTGCCACCTACTCCAAAGGTACTTCTAAGTTGACTGACATCAACAGGACAACTAAATTAATGTGAGGGGAGGTGTAAAGGGTGGTACACAACTCAAAATGGTATAACCCACACAGTATATCATTCTCACACAAACACACACACAATTACCAGTAGTGGTATTAGAACTCCTGCTATCTAGTTATTTCTACTATAGTGTTACGCAGTTATCAGACATGCCACAGAGCTTACACAAAGTTATCTACTCCAAAGGTACTTCTAAGGTGAATGACATCAACAGGACTACTAAATTAGGGTGAGGGGAAGTGTAAAGGGTGGTACACAACTCAAAATGGTATACCCACACAGTATATGATCCTCACAGTAACACACACAAACAGTTGCCAGTACTGGGATTAGAACTCCTGCTTAAATAGCTATTTCTACTATAGGGTTACACAGTTATCAGACACACCACAGAGCTTATACAATTCCACCTCACCCAAAGGTACTTATAAGGCGAATGACATCAACAGGACTATTAAATTAGGGTGAGGGGAAGTTTAAAGGGTGGTACATAACTCAAAATGGTATAACCCACACAGTATACCATTCTCATACAAATACACACACACACACACACACACACACACACACACACACACACACACACACACACACACACACACACACACAGCTGCCAGTTCTGGGAGTAGAACCCCTGCCTATCTAGTTATTTCCACTATAGTGTTGCAAAGTTATCAGACATGCCATGGAGTTATACAATTCCACCTCCTCCAAAGGTACTTCTAAGGTGAATGACATCAACAGGACTATTAAATTGAGGTGAGGGGAAGTCTAAAGGGTGGTACACAACTCAAAATGGTATAACCTACACAGTATATGATTCACACACACACAAACACACACACACACACACACACACACACACACACACACACACACACACACACACACACACACACACACACACACACACACACACACACACACACACACACACACACACATATGCCAGCATTGAGATTAGAACCCCTGCCTGTCTAGTTATTTGTATTACAGTGCTGCGCAATTACCGCATGTGCTACAGAGCTTACTGGACTAACACCTGGGCAAAGGTGCTAATAACTGTACAGCTGAGGTAAAATATTACAGGTGGCAGAATGTCTACCTTCAGTTTTTCCCTTACATCTGGCTAGTTCTTTCTGTCTTGCACTTCAAATAGCATAATAGCTTTGCACTTCCACAGGTTATTGTATCAATAAGTGTAGCACACCTGAGAGCCATCAGCAGTACTCGTTCCTCAGAGAATTAGCCGAAGTACTTAGTCGTTATGACCACCCTCCTGCCATGATTGAAGTGCAGGTTTATGTGCTTTCACCCATTAATCTGGTGCACTTGTCCATTCTGAGGCACTGTTGCAACTGTCTCATGCACACAGATAACCCTCTCCTCTAACCTCCAAACACTCAGACCTATGAGAGTTACCCCTATATAACCAAATGTGGAAATATGCACTTTCCAGTGAAGACTGCATTAGCTGGTCAAGAGGATAAATCAAGACCTGCACCACACCATGTGGAACACATAGCTCGACACAACCACTATGACAGCCCTGACATACACTGAAAAACCATATGACAGTAAGGCACTGCATACAGCCTACCCTGATCTCGTCAAGGCTTTTGATACCATTCCTCAGTCAGGAATTATTGCTAAACCCACCAAACTAGGAATCAACCCCTATATCAGTGGGTGGGTTGTAAATTGGTTCACAGAACACACAGTGTGACAGTGGCAAAATCCAAGTCAGACTGACAAGCAGTCATAAGGGAGTCCCACAAGAGATCAGTATTGGGTAGTGTCCTGTCCAGCATCTACTTCTCAAGAGTCCAGCCCAACACAGAGGAACTCTGGCTGACTAGGTTCACAGAAGACTGCAAGCTGGGAGGTATCATTAACTCCACATGTGATGCAGACATCCTACACAAAGGCCTCACTGAGACCAAAGTGTGGTGTGGAAACAATTGGCCAGAAGCTTAACATCACAAAATGCATCATCATCCCCTTTGGTAAAACACTCACTTCACAGTAAGTACCACATTGATGGGAGCCCAATGAACACTGTAGGCATTATAAGGGATCTGGGGACTCAGGTTGACAGCACTTACCCTTCAACCACCACATTGTCACTGTGGTCAGGAAGTCCTTCTATGTGGCACATTGCATTACCAAGGGTTTTGCATCCAGGAAGACAGAGGTAATGAACTCTGTCTACTGTTCCCTTATTAGACCACTGATCAGGTATTCTGGCCCATTTGCCCTGTACCTCAGTAGACACCTGCAACAGCTGGAGTGCCCACAGAAGCACCTCACAAAGAGGTTCCTAGGCATTAAACACATGTCCTACACAGACAGACTCAGAAGACTCCAGCTATTCTCTGTGTCATATCACCTAGTTAGATGCTACCTGTGCTTGACTTACAAAGCCATGTCTGACCCAACTGTTTTAGACATGCTACATATAAAGATATCCCAATCCCTCCATACCACACAATGCAGGGACTTCTATCTCATTACCACAATCACCACAACATGCTGTTGGGACAGGTCCCTCACCAAGAGACTGCACATGCCCTGGAATACACTTCCCATACATGTCATGTAAAGTACCTAGCTGACCCTGTTTCAGAGAAATCTTGATGAGTGGATGGGTAACAGGCAGTTCACCCCCAGGATCACTGCAGTGGCACTACTTGATACAGGCACTGGGAAATAATACTGGGTGCCACAATGGCAGGGCCCTTCTATGGGCAAGGCTTGTAAAGGCTCCTGGGTCATTAGCCTACTACACACTTATGAACTTATAAGGGGAATTACATCAGAAGGACTGATAAAGTAGGGCAGTGGGTGTTAAAGTTATCAAAATACTTTTTCCTATAAACAGACACACTTTGACACACACATGCATACTCATACTTGCCAGATGTGAGAGTAGAACCCCTACCTAACTAGTTATTTACACCATAGTGTTACACAGTTATTGCACACCCTACAAAGCTTATGGGGCTGAGGTTTGACAAAAGGGACTTCAAAGGTGAGTGATATCTGCAGGGCTGCTAAAGTGGGAGAGGGGAAGTATATTTGGTTTAAATGGAACCAAAAGCATTAACTTGTAAATACACACACAGTTTGACATTTGCCAGGAGTGGAATTAGAACTCCTACCTAACTAGTTATTTGTACTGTAGTATTACACAGTTATCGCACACGCCACAGAGCTTATGGGGCTGAGGCCTGATGAAAGGGACTTCTAAGGTGAGTGATATGTGCAGGACTGCTAAAGTGGGAAAGGTGAAGTATACTGGTTTGAATGGGCCTAAACGCTTTAACTTACAAGCATGCTCACAGTTTGACATTTGTCAGGACTGAAGTTTAAACTCCTACTTAACTAGTGATTTGTACTATAGTGTGACAGTTATCACACAGTTATCACACTCACCACAGAGCTTATGGGGCTGAGGCCTGATGAAAGGGACTTCTAAGGTGAGTAATATCTGCAGGACTGCTAAAGTGAGAAAGGGGAAGTATATTGGGTTGGCATGGACCCAAAAGCTTTAACCTGTAAGCACACAGTTTGACATTTGCCAAGACTGAGATTAGAACTCCTACCTAACTAGTTATTTGCACTATAGTGCTACACAGTTATTGCACATGCCACAGAGCTTATGGGGCTGAGGCATGATGAAAGGGACTTCTAAGGTGAGTTATATCTGCAGGACTGCTAAAATGGGAAAAGGGAAGTATACTGGGTTGGAATGGATCCAAAAGCTTTAACTTCTAAACACACACACACACACACACACACACACACACACACACACACACACACACACACACACACACACACACACACACACACACACACACACACCATTTGACATTTGCCAAAACTAAGATTAGAACTCCTACCTAGCTAGTTATTTGTATTATAGTGTTATGCAATTATCACATGCACTACAGAGCTTATGGGGCTGAGACCTGACAAAGGGACTTCTAAGGTGAGTGATATCTGCAGGACTGCTAAAGTGGGAAAGGGGAAGCATATTGGGTTGGAATGGACCCAAAAGTTTTAACTTGCAAACACACAGACATACACATGCAGTTTGACATTTGCCAGGATTCGAGATTGGAGCTCCTAACTAATTATTTGTACTATAAAGTTATGCAGTTATCATATGCACCACAGAGCTTATGGGGCTGAGGCCTGATGAAAGGAACTTTTAAGGTGACTGATATCTGCAGGATTGCTAAAGTAGGGAAAGGGGAAATGTTCTGAGTTTGACTGGACTCAAAAGCTTTAACTTGTGAACACACACACACACACACACACACACACACACACACACACACACTTACTTTGGCATTTGCCATGATTGAGATTAGAGCTCCTACCTAACTATTTATTTGTGCTATAGTGTTACACAGTTATCTCACGTGCCACAGAGCTTATAGGGCTGAGGTTTGATGAAAGGTACTTCTATGGTGACAGACATCTTCAGGACTGCTAAGGTGGGGCAATTGGAAGTGCACTGGGTGGGGAAGGCCTGTTCATTCTTAGATCCTACTGACATTTCTCTACATGTATGAGCATGCCCAGTGTGATCTTCTATAGTACATGTGGGATGCCATTCCAGGAATTGTTGTACTCCAGTCCGGTTTATTTTGTGCTACAGCCATACCGTTCAACCTATTGGTGCAGGATATCTAAAGCCTATCAAAATGGGGGAATGGGCCATATGGTGATTGTGACTATTTCCTATTTCTCTCAGTAATGTATGGGTTGCTAGGATTACAGGGCTTGTTTTAGCAGACATCTGACATATATGCTATTTGACACTGTCATGTATTGCTTCAGTACCTCGTGACATACCTCCTCAGATCATCACAGTGATTTACCAGAGGAATACAGGGTGGATGATGCACATGCCAAAGTTATGGGCCAAATGCTATGCATTCTTGCACAACCCAGCCTGTTGAGAGGTGTGCCTACAAGCAATTGACTGCTGGAGCTGTGGAAACAGTCCATCACCTTGGTCATATATTACAGTGGTGGAATCTCTGTGCATTTCTGTTCTGGCCTGGTCTGATTTCCAGTCCACAGTTGGGTAATATAAGTCAGACATGAGCAGGGTGACAGGCAGACTCCAGATAGATTTGTAGGGGGATAAGATATTGGGAGGGGGTGTCCTAGGTCGGATATGTTTGCTTACAGCTACCAGTGCTTTGCATAGGGGTCTGCTTAAAGGTTGACTGCACTTGGAGGGTCTTGTGTGTGTCAGACTGTTTGACCAGCCTGGAGGTGTGTGTTTGACATATATGTATGGCCCACCTCATTTTTTTGGCTGGCCACATTTTGGGGTCAGGATGTTGCATAGGATGAGTGATCAAGGAAGGGTGTGTTCCAGTTCCTCCCCATAGCTGTAGGCCTGGGTTCTGTGGATGCAGACATGTCACCATCTTCCTGGATTAGGACTGCCTGCAATGAGTGCATTTCCATGTCTAGACTCCTAGCCCTGCCTGTCGACTGTACAGAGTATCACAGAATGTCCACATTCATGATTCATATAAGTTGTTGGTTACGCAAACTTGTGTGGTTTTCAAGGAAAAGTGTTTGCAAGTCACTCAGGGTTGAAGTCAGATATTACTGACATTTGACATTGCAGTTTCTGACTTCATACCCATCAGACATTCCATGCTACTACAATCATTCCTTCAACTTTATTACATTATTAGTGCAGTATTTCAAATGTGTCCTTCTCTTTGGACCTTTTTTCACCCCATTATTCATGGCTTTGGCCAGATTTCTGGCTCTCTGACATTGGCAGGTTTTCTCCTAGCAGTTAGCAGCATGGCCTTTCTTTGCCTTTTTTAGGCTGTGTAATGTTGCTGTTATGGACCCCATGACACTCCCTAATAGGGCACAGTGGGTGAGGCATGGGCATTTTCCACAGGTCTGTAGGTCAGGTGTCACAGATGCAGGCCATCTGTAGCAAGGCAGTGCATTGTGATATGCTCCCAGGCTGCCAGCAGTGGAGAACCCTGGGATGGCACCAGTAAGTTGACTGTGGGTGTTACTGTTAATTACTATCTGTTTGTGTTGAGCCATCACTGTCTAGTCGATGGCTGGATGCTGCTTAAGGCTAGGGACATGTTACTGCATTTCTATGGGACTATGGGGGGGTAACACATCTGTACACAATACACATTTGAAGAAACTGTGCTGATATTTGCTTAACATTTTGGTCCAACTTAGCATAGTGGTGTGCCCTATCTTTCAGACTACAGGCATAACAGTATCAATCACAGGTCAGACTGTTCTGGCACAGACATTTGTAGTTCCAGACTTCTTACCTTTCAAAGCCATACTGCCACTGCCAGACCTGCTGTGATATCACTGTGTAAAAGTCTGTGGGTGGGGATTTCATGGATGTCGTCATGTGGGGGGATTTGCCAGCCATTTATGTATGGTTTTCTACAGCTGATCTGCTGGGTAAGGCTGGGGTTGGGTATGGGACCCCACTTTGACATCCATGCATGTGACCTATGACCCTCCAGTTATTTGGCTCAAACATATACTGCAGTGGTATTTGTCAACTAGGGTGGTACTGCATGGTGTGGGAAGGCCAGTACTGGGAATACATTTCCTGCTGTCCCACAGAGCTGTCAGTTGTCTGCTGCTATCCCAATAAGCCACCCATTCCCTTGCATGCTTAAATCAAAACCATAGATATGCTATCACAACATTCCACTCCATTCATTAATTTTGTTAAGGAGACTGACTTACTTTGTGCCTGAGGCTGTTTTGAGGATGGTGCTTGAGGGCTGACTATGTTGGATGCATACAGTACACTGCCTATACATGGTAGGGGTATAGGTGATGTGTTGTTTGGCATCCATTTTACTGTGCGTGCAATTCAGAGAGAGAGAGAGAGATCAGTCCCTTGGGTCCTACAGCATCAGTGTATGTGCTATGCGTTGCCTCTTTGCCAAGGACAGGGTATACTGGGTATGCCTCCATCTGCCTACAGGGGTAGGCTCAGGATGTTCCTCCTCTGAGTCCTTCTGTGCCTGTGGAGACCTTGGCAATAGTGGGGGGCTGTATGGCTCTTCCCCATTTTGTCCCTGCTGCAGCTGTTTCCGCAGGTTCATATTGTGTAGCATGGCACATACTATGAACATGCATCTACATGTGGCTGGAGAATACTGCAAGGCTCCACTGGATATGTCAAGGCAGTGGAATTGTGACTTGAGCATCCCAAACACATGCTCTATAATGATCCTGGTTTCTGTATGTGCCTCATTATGGCATTCTTGTGTGGGTGTGTGTGCATTTCTGATAGGTGTCATCATCCACGGCTCCAGTGAGTAGCCAGGATCTTCCACCAGGTAGCCATATGGGATGTCCCCACTGGCAAACGCCGGTACAGCTGTGATGAATGCCAGATGTGGGAGTTGTAATAGCTTCCAGGGCTGCCAGCACACACATTCATGATAATGCCCTGGGCATCACACATGACCTGGCAGTTGATGGAGTGGAACCCTTTACAGTTTACGTAGACCCTACCCTGGTCACTGGGTGGTGCTTTGATGTGGATGTGCGTGCAGTCTATGGCACCCAGTACCTCTGGATATTCTGCTACATGGCGGAAGAGATGCATATTGCTGTTCCTCTCCTCATGGGTGCTGGGGGAGTAAATTTACTCAGCGGCATGCAGTCACATGGCATCCAGGAACTGGTAGAGTATCCTTGATGCACATGCCTGTGAGACCCCCCCATGGTATCCCCAGTTGGTCTTTGGAAAGTACCTGTAGCTAGTATTCTTAAGGCTACAAATACCTTGGTATCCACTGGGATGGGTTTCCCTCTGCTGGTTCTGGGTCTGAGGCAAGGCTGGCACAGCTGAACAAGTTGCTGAAGTATGCCCCTGTACACCCTGTAGTGCTCTACTATCTCCAGCTCATGTAGCCCCTGGTAGGTTACCCTGGGTCTGAACACTCTTCTCCTCCTCCTTGGTCTGAGTTGGTTGTCAGCATTATCCTCCTCACCACCCTCAGTCTCTAGCACATACTGATAGATCAAAGCAACAGCAGCCCCTAACATGTTTTGTTAGTTTTGTCAGTTTAAAATTCCCCCAAATGTGTACACCAGTGGTGTAGAATTTGTGGGAAAAACAGACTGAAAGGTGTTTGCATAGTTTATAGTAGTGTGCTAGGCTGCTGCCTGTGTAATTGGATGATTCTGATACATTCCACCTGCCAGCTGTGGCTGTTCTCCTTGATTGCCAGCTGTGGTTGTTCTCCTTGATTGCCTTCCATCTGCAGTTTCCCCTTCCTATTTAGGTTCATAGGTTCATAGGTTGGTTCTAGGCTATCAGCCCTAGGGCCTATACAAGCCTAGCCATAACAATTCCCTGGCTATTTCTTCCCAACTATTTCCTCCCCGTTTAAGTCCTGATGCATGCTGCGTGTTCCCGGTGCTCAAATGTAAACATTTCTGCTATCCCCTATGGGCTTTTTCTTTTTGTTTTTTAGGCCCAGTGCACACCGCGCACACCTGTTTAGCTAAAGTAAACACTTTTAAGCATAACTGGCCCTCCCTGGATGCGAACATGCTCTGCATTTCATGAAATAGGAAAATACAGCCTCAGACACACTCCCTTCCTTAGCTGTGTTTAGCTAAGGGCAAACACAGGCCACTGAGCTCCAGTGTGCTTACAGCAAGCATGACACACACCCTTTTCATGTTAGCTGCTCCTCCTGTCTACACCATGGTGTTAGAGCACCTACACGGTTAGGTGCAGTCTGACACTTAGAAGAAATTTGTGAATCAGTATAAATCCCTTCATTTGCATACACCACTGCCTTACTCCTGAATGGAATATATGCTTTATTTGAGACTGTCATGCCTCCATTTTCTTATTACCCTACATAAACCTACGTACCCCATCTATGGAAAGTGTCTCATATAATTCCCCCTCACAAAGGCGGAAACTCCTATGAACTATCAAACTACCGGCCAATTGCTATCTTGTCCCCCCTTTCCAAGCTTCTAGAGAAATGTATTCACACCCAGGTAATGCACGTCTTATCCTCACATAACCTCCTCTCCCCCACACAGCATGGTTTCCGCCCAAACCATAGCACAACCACTGCTCTACTCTCCTTTACCAATCAGATTAACCATCTAAGAAACGACAACAAGTTCGTCTCAGCCATATTCCTAGATCTAGCAAAAGCATTTGATATGGTCTCCCATAACCTACTCTTAGACACTCTGTCAACCTTATCCTTCACCCCCTCTACTACTTCATGGTTTAGAAGCTATCTCTCTGACAGAAAACAGTTAAATGGGAAAGTACACTATCTCCTCTGTTACCAACTACTATAGGCATTCCACAAGGATCAGTACTGGGTCCTCTACTATTCACCATTTTTACTAACAAACTACATACCTCCACTCTGCATGCATCACTTATACAGTACGTAGACAACTCCACCCTAATCTGCCCAGCCCCATCCATAACCACTCTTCAAAAGCTTACCCAAGAATTCTTCTGCTCTGTGGAACAATGGATTACCGATATCCAACTCATTCTAAACCCCAACAAGACCAAATTACCCCCCCCAATAAATCCAAATCCACACCTCCTACCTTAATTATCACCTCCAAAAATGGGAACACAACCCCCCCCACACACACACACACACTAAGCTGCCCGGGGTTGAAATATATAACAATCTAAACTTTAATGTCCATATCTCACAAACCATCACAAAGGTACATAAGAAACTAGGAACTCTATACAAACACAAACAGTTCCTTTCGGACCAAGCTAGAATCTCCTTAGCCCAAACCCACCTCTTGTCTACCCTAATGTATGCATCACCAATCCTAATTCATATCAGGAAAACAGACCTAAACAAACTAGAGTCATGTTACAATAAAATTGCAAAATTCACTAACAACTCCACTTTTAGAAGTCATCACTGCTTTGCCCTAAAGTAACTACAGTGGTTAGAACTCCCTCAGCTAATTAGCTATCACCAATTAGTCCTCACCTTCAACATAATAAGGAACCCTTAGAAAACCCCAGCCCTGAACCAACTTCTAAACCAATATTCTGCAAATCGCCCTCTACGCTCATCCAACAAAACCCTGCTCTGCATAACCAAAGCCAATAACACTGCAGGGAAAAGTCTGTTTTCCCACACCATTGCTAGGGAATGGAATAACATCCCCCAAAATATCTCCTCTGCACCATCCATCTCACTTTTTAAGACATCACTAAAGGCACACCTCTTGCAATCATGGCTCTGTCCCTGTATCACATAAAATCTTTTCTGCTCTCCTCCTAACTTGCCACACCTCATCTCCTCACTGCTTACCTCAGCTATTCTGTACTACTCAAATACTCCCTATCTGGAACTACTATCCTACAAACTATTTCTCACACTAAGACATATCTCCCGAATAGCATTATTTTCCAGATTCCATTCCTTCATTTTTATGCTTTGTACTACCAATACGGAATTCAGAGTTTTGCTATCTATATACCAAGCTTGCTCAAATCAAACTAAGGTACGAAAAATCTCCTTGATTGCATATATGCCACTGTAAAGAAATGTTCTGTCATTCATGGATTATGTGTTATCATATAAAGACATGGAGCTCTGATTGTATATATGCCTCTGTACAAATTTTTTTTTGTCATTTGTTGTATTTGTGCTATTATGTTATGCAGCTTTTCTCCCCAGGCCTCTGCTGTAAATGGACCTCGTTCCAGTCGGACTTTCCCGGTAAACAAATGTAAAATAAATAAATAAAATATTTGCAGAAATGTATTCAGCTAGTAACTGAATACATTTCTGCAGGTTACACTATTCCTGCACGAACACCTGCCTGCTTGCTGAATCACTAATTCACCTCATTTGAATGTTTTTCACCAGCAAATGGGGTAATTAGCATAAGGCAGTGGTGTTCATACAGGAATAGTGTGGGAGAGCTTGTGTACGTCCGGGAGCTCTGTACTGAATCGCTCGGTGGACATATTGCATGCAGCAGCTCCTGCACTATTCCTGCACGTCGTGCAGATCTTAATGAATCCCGGGGAACATATTTACAAAGTTGTGCAAGTTATCATACAACATTAATAGATGCATAGTGTGCTTATTTTTCCACAGTGGAATAGTTCAGTAATATTGAAATTTGTTAGTTGGCAGAGATTGGAGCAGAGAGTAGAGTAAATTACTAGAGTCTATGTAACATAACCTATTTTTTGTATGTTTGTTTGTTTTTGAAGGTAAGCAGTATGCACCATTTTGCTCTCATCTGTGGCTGTAGTGACCTTCTTTTTTTTTTTTTGCTCTAGTAACCTTCTTGAAGAAGTTCAGCAGGTTTAGTGGGTATGGCCTGCCAGTGACAAAACCAATATGGCATGGGTCCTGTGTCTGAAGATTTTTTTTTATCAGGTCCACAATAATTATTTGCATGGCCTTGCATACAAGACTAATCAAACTTATGGGTCTGTAGTTCCCTGGGTCTTTTGACGGTCCCCCATTCCCTAGGAATGAAGCCTGTCTGAATGCTGTGGTTGAATAGAGATTTTAATATGCCTGACAGGTTATGTTTCAAGCTATTTAGGAGGCTTCCTGAGAAATTACTAAGACAGAATGATGCAGTGTTTTTAGCCTTGGAGATTGCAGTGATGACAGTTCTGTAATAGTTGGGGGAGAAATGGTAGATGGCATTTCCTTGGGGGGGTAAGTGGGGATGATAAGGGTGAAATTGGAGGTAAATTTATCGGCCAGCAAATTTGATATATCCTTTGGTTCAGTATAAGGAGTTTCATTTACTATTAGTTTAGCACACTCTTGGGTGATCTCCTTATGGTTGCATACATAACTGAAAAATGCCTTATGGTTATTCTTAGCTTAGGAGGCTGTTTTTTCCTCAAAATTGGCTTTGATGGGCTTGATTACTCCCATGAGTTGCTTGTTGATACTGATGAGGAAGTTTCTGCCTGTTGGGCCAAACCCTTCCTATTTTTGTGCAGGATTTTCTTTCTGTTGTTGTACAACTTATTTTTACTGGGTGCCCACCAAGGGGGCTTGTTTTTGGAGTTTGCCTAAGTTTATTTGATATTGTTGTTTCTATTCAGTTATTTATATGCCTACACAGGATTTCTATAAACACTTCCTCATAGGCCAGTGTTCTCTGAGTTTGGGGAGCTTGGAATTTAGCTATGCCATCACTTAATAGCAGGAAGTTCTAATCTGATTATTGAGGACACTATGCTGGGGGTGCAACATTCCTTCATATTTGTGAGTACCAGATCCATAGGTTCGTAGGTTCATAGGATGACACTAGGTTATTGGCCCAGAGGTCCCTTATAAGCCTAGCCAAGAATTTTGCCCATGTTCCCTGAAGGTCAGCACCTGTTTCCCCTGTCCAGCAGGGACACAGGGGGGATCCCAGGGGTGTATTTTTTGTTTCCCATCCAGTCATCCAGGTTCCTCTTAAAGAGGGCTAGAGAGGTACTCTACCTGACATGGAGAGGGAGTCTATTCCACAAATGGGGGAGTCTTTGGGACACAAATCTATCCCGCCAACAAGTTCTGTTAATGTCACAGACCAGGTTAAGGCCTTGTGTGAGGGTTGCTCGAGTGGAGTTTGTCTTACGGATATGCAGCAACTCCATCAAAACTGGGTCTGAGATGGCGTTGTATGCCAGACACAGGTCACCTCTGAGTAGTCTGTATGAGACTGAATAAAGCGACAGGGCTCTTAGCCTATCTGTATAGGATAAGTGTTTGAGACCCTGGATTTTCCTGGTCAGGAACCTCTGCTGTCTCTCCAACTGCTACATGTGCTTGGCAAGAAATGCATTATTATCCCCTTTGGGGGAAACTGTACTCAATAATGGGTCTGATAAGGGAGGAGTACAGGGATGTTATGACCTCCTTGTTCCTGGATTAAATACCTTTATTTATGAGGTGGGCCATGTAGAAAGCCTTCTGTACAAAGGAGGCCATGTGGTGGTACCAGTCATTAGTTTGGGTAAGCCCCTCTTGGAGGATGTTCACATCACTAGGGGAATTTGAGACAGCATCCAGCTTGCAGTTATTTGCAAACTTAGCCACAAAACACTGGTTTTGGCTTGCACCTCAGAAAAGTATATACCAAATAGTAGAGGCCCCAAGGCCAATCCTTGGGTACACCACTTGTTACGGGTCTACTATTTGAGGTGGCTTCCCCTACTTTGACTGAGTGGGCTCTATCAGTGAGCCAGTTAGCTACCCATCTGGTAACAAACGGGTTGATGCCTAGCTGGGAGAGTTTATCTATTATGGCCGAGTGGGGAATAGTGTCAAAGGCTTTGGCTAGGTCAAGGTAGGCAGTGTGCACTGTCTTTCCCTCATCTATGGCTTTGGTGACTGTTTAAGTTTAACAGGCATGATCTCCCTTTGACAAAATCAAACTGTGTGGGGTCAAGCATTTGGAGGTTGCCAATGTCCTTGCTTATAAGGTCCATGATAATGCTTTCCATGGCCTTGCAGATCAGGCTAGTTAGACCGATGGGCCTATAATTGCCTAGGTCAGTGGACGCGCCACCTTTTGTAGAGGGATGACAGTGGCTGTTATCCATTCAGCTGGGACAAAACCGATGCTCAATCTTTGGTTGAATAGGGTGTCTAATGGAGCTGACATCTCATGCCTGAGTTCATGTAGGATACAGCCAGGGATGTTATCGGGTCCCATGGAGACTGTATTTTTTGCCTTTGAGAGGGCATTAAGGACCTGCTTCCTGGTGATGAGGGGAGGGGGGCAGGTGCTGAGGATGCCCTGGTTTACTGATGGGGGGACAGGGGGTGAAGTTTTCACTGAACCTGTCTGCCAGCAGGTTGGCTATATCTATGGCGTTTGTGTATGTGGTGTTATTGACCACCAGTTCAGAGTAGATTTGGGTGTTACCTTTCAGATTGCAGACATATGTATAGAAGGCCTTGTGATGGCCCTTAGAGTTTGTCTTTTCGGCTCTTCCTGGTTAGGGGGGTCACCACAGCGGAACTCTGGTCCACTAATGATTGGCAGTAGATTTTTATGGTGCCGAGTTGCCAGCCCGACGCCCAACCTTCAGCGAAGGCACGCCCATTCACGCATGTCTTTCAGAGGCCACTTGACCATGGGGAGGACATGCAGACTCCACTCAGAAGGCACTCCAGACTGCCCTTAGAGGATGTGGCCAATTTTGGACTCGAAGTTAGCCTTAGAGGATTTCACCAGTGACCTTATTTGCTTGTTCAGACAAAGGAGAGATTGCTCCCAGCTTGGCACCTGCTCCTTCTTGATCCTGGACAGCAATTTTTTCCTTTTATTATAGAGTTTGTTTATTGCTGCTGTCCACCAGACAGGTTTACTCTTCCTTAAGGAAGATGATTTGGTCCTGTCATGTATTGCTGAGTCCATACAGTTCTGTAGGTGCTCATATAATTTTTTGGTGTATATCCTGGATATTTGCTCCCCTAGTAAGTGTGAAGACTTTCTATTCCAGGGTGTTTGCATTAACAAAATCCAAGAATCTCTGAGCCTGCATGTTAGTGGTTATAAATGTATCCCAGTTTATGGTGAGATAGTTGAAATCACCCATGAATATGGTGTTGGGCTGAATGTTGAGCGACTCCAGTACATTCAAGTACATTCTATGGTTATTTTGGTTCATAGAGGTGTACTGATGGCTAACAAGGATATGGTATAGGACTTTACCTAAGTTTGCCTTAAGGGCTCAAAAGCTGAGACATTATGGGATGTTGGTTGTATGTGTCGTGCAGAGTGTTGCCAAAGTATAGTTAGAGTGGGGTGAGAGGGAATATTGCCCCAGGTGCAAAGGATTGGGGACTGTGATCAACCATCCTTCATCGCAGTCTCTCTCTTTACTGCAATACTGACTGCAGAGCTTCATGTGTGGTGTAAACTGCAACAGCAGTTTGCTACGGTTTAATAGGTAAAGTGTGTTTTTTTTAATTGTTGCTTGTTTTTTTCTAACCAAGACATGAGCGCCATAGCACTCCATGCAGGTAGGGTATAAACTGTAGCAGTTATTTGCTACATT
Organism: Protopterus annectens; assembly: GCF_019279795.1. NCBI lineage: Eukaryota > Metazoa > Chordata > Ceratodontiformes > Protopteridae > Protopterus > Protopterus annectens. The sequence continues at coordinate 1,495,308,505 of NC_056743.1, read as the reverse complement.
TGTAGCAAGCAGTGTGCTACAGTTTAAAAGTATATTTTATAGATGTATGTGCAAAGCCGAAGGAGGATCAGGGACAGGGCACTAAAACAGGACCTGAATGGCTGGGGTGGGGGGTGTCATGCATCTGGACATCTGGTCAGTGTACCAGTGGAAGGAACAGCATTTTTTTTTTTTTTGTAAAGCTGGTGGGGATGTGTGGATCTAACTGTACTAATGTAAGAGATCAGCTTAGTATAGTGAAGTACTTTTTTGTTTATTTTTTATTGTTCTTTGAGCTTTTTGGAGGCTTGGATGTGACTGTAATAAGCCAATCTCTAAAATGTACAGATCACCTTAATAGAGTGAAGTGCCTTTTCCTTCTTCTTTGAGCTTGGGGAACATGGATCTGACTGTAGTAAGCTGATCCCTAAAATGCAGAGATCGACTTAATACAGTCAAGTGCTTTTTTTTTTTTTTTTTTTTTTGCTCTTTGCTTGAAGAGCTAAGAGGGTGAGGCATTGGTATGTGGTACTGGCAGAGGGTGCTGGTACAGCCACCCATGCTTCTGGAGTGTTGTCTCTGTAAAGTGTTTGGAAGGTTGCTGAGGACAGCATACAGTAGACCTTTGTGGTTTGGGGGGATTCCTTTAAAAAGCCTCAGCATATGTGAGTTTATGTGTCTGACCCATAGTTGGTGTAGTGTGTATGCTACTGGCAACCTGTTTGGAGATATTAGTATCTGTATGTGAGAGCTTTGCCTCCAAAGATAATTACTTCTCTCTCACACTGTGTCAGTCTGCTTAAGATTAAGGTCGGTGTCAGTGAACTTGAGACAATTGCTACATTGTCTCTGGATGCCCATTTTTAACAGGCTGGCTACAGAAACCAGGATGATTTTTTATGTCAGAAACTCAAGGGGCATATTGACAAGCTAGTTTAGACAGGTGTTGAGTTAGCCTTTCTAGAAGAAAATGTAGGTCTCATGGGGGAATGAGCACCTCTTTTTATGGTGTGAAATGTAAAATCCTTTTAAGGAACTATTTAATTTGCAGTAATATGGATAAGGGGCATTACACAAGAAGGTAGGCTGATACAGCTGACAAATGTACTTTAAGTGAGGCATAAATAGTCCTGTATCAAACAACTCAGGCAAATAATGCAGAACTATGGACACTTCCACTGCATTGGAGTCTGTCTCTCATTTTGCACCAGAGACAAAATACCTCCTTTTAGCTAGGAAGAATTCTCCAGAACTCCGCCTGCAAGCTTTCCTCATTATCTTGAGCATTTCCTCTAAGAAGTGGCGCCTAAAGGGTAGCAAGTTGATATACTCCATATTGTCAGTCTGAGTGTTAATAGGTTTTGGTGACCCAAGGACCCCTTAAGCCAAGTCAAGAGGTTCATAGAATGAGGCAGAGGAAAGGGTTCTTCCATTTACATCTCCACTGGGAGAAAGAATAGAACCAGTGCTGCCACAGCCAAAAGGGTGCTATCAGTAGCATTTCTGGCTTTTCCTCTCTTATCTTCAATATCGCACTAAGAAGCAAGGGAATGGGAGGGCAATACACAAAGAAACAGAACTACCAAAATGAAGAAAAAAGTGTCCACTGCCCAAGCCTCTTTGAGTGGTACCTGTAGCAGAATTTCTTCTGATTCTCATTGACTTGAACTGCAAAGAGGTTTACTTCTGATACACCCAACCAATAAGTAATATCTGAGAAGATGTCCTCAGCAATCAACCATTCATGGAGATCCATGCTCTCTTAGGTGGTCTCAGGTATACCATTTAGGAAACAGTTTAACTGGTTACAAAGATGCTAAACAGAGGTCTATAGACATGCAGACTGAAAAGTGGACAAAAGGTACCTTCACATAGGCATAGGCCAGTCCTATTCCAATCAGCTCTGATAGGGATTATAAGACCATTGACTCTCCTGCAGAACTGAGATCTTCAATCCTCCATTGGTATTAGAGTGAAAATCTCATCCTAGACCTCCTAGTTTTCTTCATGTTCTTAACCATTTCCTTTGAGAGCTGGTGACTAAAGGGTGAGAAGCTTGTATCATCTGCTCCATCAACCTGAGTTTGCACAGGTTTGGGTGCTCCAAAGATCTCTTGAGCTGGGTCAAGAGGTTCAAATAATGAGGTTTGGGTGCACCAGAGATCTCTTGAGCTGGGTCAAGAGGTTTAAATGCTGAGGCAGAGTATAGGGTTCCTCCCTTGCCATATCAATTAGGAGGGAGAAATGTATGCTATGTACTTACCAGAATTTTAGATTTAGCTAGTCTCTGTCCAGACACTGGAAACTGATGGACTGGCTGTCTTTGGCTCTCTTCCTCAGCAAAGAGCTCATGTTCCTCCCCATTCCATAATCCATTGCTGGAAAAAGGAGAACTTAGTCAATATTTCCAATACAAAATTCCGATCCCACGGAGTTGCAGGCAAACCATGGATGGTTTGGAGTAGAAAATCTCTTTCACAATTACTTTGCTTACCTTATGTGAATCTAAGTAAAGGGAAGAAATACCCTGGTGAAAGAATGAGACAGTTGGCAGGTGAACTTTTACTGAAGAATAACTAGCCTCTTTCTTGAATATTCAGATAATAAGATAAGGACATGAAATATAGCAGCTGAAAAAGGGTCTATGTTCCAGTGAGCAGCCCTCAGAGAGAGACCGTTCTCCATTTCCCTTTATAAATCTTCTTCACAGAAGGTGTTTGTGAAGCAGTTATCAGATTGATTACTCCATAGTGGAAGTATGGATCCCTGGCCATCACTGAAAGGGAAGAAACCATGCAATAAAGTATGAGTATCAAATGTCTGGAGAGGAAGGATAGCAGATGAGGGTTCTGTGGAAGAAGAAGGCGGTCATCTGTTGAGCTTAGGTCACAGCAGGGGAACCATATATACTACAGCCAGAATGGGTCTGAGAGAATGACCTTTGTGCTACACACCCTTGCTTTCTGTAGGAATATGGTTATGAGCTAGAATGAGGAAATGCATACAGGAGACCTAGGTATCAAACATGGGAGAATGCATCTCTTTGGGGCAGTCCCTCCTGGGGGATGCTGGAACATCTGTTGTATTTGGTACTGAATGGCGAATCAAAGAGATTGCAACTGGGTCTTCATCACCTCTGGAATATCCTCCAAACTACTGACTTGTTAAGAGACCATTCCTGAGGGAGCAATAGCAGCTGCTCAACCTGTCCACAATCCCACTGGACATCTCTGTTACATGCATTGCTGTAATAAAGTGATGTGATGTTATGTCTCATTCCCAAACACTCATGGCTTCCCTGCACATGTGGTGGAGTGGGGGGGGGGGGTATGATCATGTTTCTCCTTGCTTGTTTAAGTACCACACCACTACCATGCTCTTAGAGTGAATGGACACTGCACCCTGGGAAAGCAAGTCTCAAAATGCTTACCGTTCCAGAAGGGCGGTATTCATCTCCAAAATGTATTTGTGCAGTTTGGCATCTCGTGGAGTCCACATACCTCGGACTATCCTACACAGATTATGCCCACCACCCTAATAAAAATGAATCTGTTTTATCATAGCAGTGATGGCAGTTGAAGAAAAGCTGTTCCTGATGATATATTTTTTTGGATTTACCTGCCATAATAGATCCCGCGGTGGTGGGGCTGCGGTAGCATTGTCACCTCACAGTAAGACGCTGTCCGGTTCGATTCTCAGCTAGAGCGTCTTCTGCGTGGAGACATGCATGAATGGGCGTACCTTTGTTGAAGGTTGTGCGTCAGGGCTGGTAACTTGGCACATAACAATCAACTACCAATCATTAGCGGACCGGAGTTCCGCTGTGGCGATCCCTAACCGGGAAAAGCCGAAAGACACAACAACAACAACAACCTGCCATAATAGATGTTTGATGCAAACTTCTGAAAATGTGATTGTGCGTTTCATGGATTGGGTAGCTTGATTCCAATGAGTCATGAGTGCCCACTGCAATACCCTCATGCCTGATATGTGGCACTATCCGAATCCAGATGGACATCAAGCCTAACACTTTGAGTGCCATGGCTGTGGTGGGTTACTGGATTTTTTAATGACTTGTGACTTCCTGAATCATGGAAGAAACCCTATCTGGATGTAACTTTGTTTCATGATTGACCAACTGGCAGCCAATAAAAGTTAGGAATTGTGATGGTTGCAGCTGGGATTTTGCCATATTGAATGTTATCCCTAAAAATAAGCACAGTTGGAGCAAATACCACCTTGCTGTAGTAAATTTTTTCATAGTCGATGCTGTCAAGAGCCACTTGTCAAGGTAGGGAAAGACCCTTACTCCTAGTGGTTACATGTATGCTGCAAATGGAGCCATGCATTTGGTGACCACCCAGAGTACTGTGGTAAGTTTGAATGGCAGAGCTTGGAATTGGTAATAACAGGTTTCCAAATGAAAACATAGGAATTTCTTGGATGGTGTCAATAGTCTGATGTGTACATACAAATCCTGGAGATCCAAAAGAGCACATCCGGTCTCCTGCTTGCAGACAAGGCAGGATCTTGACTGGCTCCTTCTTGACATATTGATTTAGTTGACTTATGTCAAGAATTGGGCTGAGGTCTTGCATTTTTTGGGCATTAAGAAGAACTGAGAATAAAATTCAGTCCCTCTCTGGTTGGTGAGACCTCTTGAATGTCTCTTTCTTGCATAAGGTCAAAAATCTTCTGTGTGTAGAACTGATGATGAATGTGAGGGTAGACTTTGGGCAATGTTAAAAAGTATATCAAGTAGCCTCTGGATATGACTTCTTTAATTCATTTGTCCTGCATGATGGCCAGCCACATGGGCAGATGTATTGAAAGGCATCCCCTGAATGCCTTCAGAAAAGGACTGTTAGGTGACCTTTCAGGATTCAGACTGATGGGATCCAGAAAGGACTCCCTGACTCCCTACTGGTGCATACCACCTCTATATCAACAGCAGCAGTTAGATGAGAATACTCCTCCACTGTGGGATTCTCTGATATGCTTTTTCTTTTGCTGGGGCTGTTGATATTTCCAAAAGCATACATTTTTGGCATTTTTAGTCACATTGAAAGGACCTTTGCAGGGCTGAAAACTTAGTGCCAACAGCAGTAAGCATTTTGCTTTCTTGCTCGCGTAGCAACAATTTGTCTTTGACCTTTTGCCCAAACAAGGACATTCCACCAAAGGAAGCGCTAATGAAAGCCACCTCGAAGTGGTCCATAAAATCAGTGAAGCCTGTCACCACAAAGAAATGCCTGGGTCCATTGCCCTAATTGCTCCATCCATTGCTTTATGAGTCAAGCACATGGCCAGCAAAGAGAAACATGTAATAGTTGCCATTTTGATCTCAAACTATCTCCATGAGCAAGTGTTTCAAAGTATCTAATGTTTTCTCCACCATATCCCTCTGAAATTGAACCATGTGCACCATGTAGTTCACTGCTGTTATTGAAAATGTTCTAGATAAATAAACATTTTCTGAGTCTCTCCATCATCCAAGATTTACTTTTAGGAGAATGGATAGGCCAAGCAGCCACATAAACCTCATACTTGATGGATCAGGCACCACTGTGAAATTAACAAATGGTCCTTTGCACCAGTTCTGTCTAGCTTTGTGGTCCAAAGCACTCTATCTGGCTTTCTGAAATACACTGTCACATCCAGCTCTTTCCATACTTTGGAGCATACCATGTTCACAAGCTTATCAGGGGTGGCACTAACTGCTAGGGAAGAGGGCCTATAGGCCCCCAGAATAATAGGGTCATAGGTTCATAGGTTGGTAATAGGCTATCAGCCCTAGGGCTTATACAAGCCTAGCCATAACAATTCCCTGGCCTATTGGCCAGGATTATTTCCAAGACTGCACCAAATATGGTGTCTTTAGAAGGGGGAATTTGGGGTAGAGCTGCCCTTTGTCAAGATCTGTGCCTGAAAAGGGAGACTTTAAAGGGGGGCCCAGGTGTTTTTTCTTGTAGTGCCTCATCCTTGAAGAGCTCAGGGGGACTCGTCTGAACTCTCCTGGTAAGATGGCACCCCAGACATTAGCAATCTCATCCTATAAGATTCTCTGTTCTGAGGGATCAAGGCACACATAAAGCTAAAGGCTTCAGTCTTGATGGTACCTAGGATGGAACTGATGGAGCCTGTATCTGCTCTTGTAATGAACCTGCTTCAGTTCTCCTCTATGCCAATATGTTCACTGAGGTATTGGAACCTGAGACTATTGCCACTAACTAAATTGACATTGATATTCGAAGATGAACATTGGTGCCAGCTGTCTGTATCAAAGTCTCCTGAGCTGAAGTCACCACAGCAGCTTTTGATGCAGCCTATTAATCATCGTATTGGTACCAGCCTCTGCCTTGATCATTGCCTTTTCACTTCCAGCCCTTTTCTCAGCAAACCATGCCCACATTTCTATTTTTTATGCCTCTCAGCCTTTTTGTGATATCTTAAGGGAAGCAATAGTCAGAGGAAATTATAGAAAAAGCCACACATGCAAACACGCAGAGGGATAGAAAACAGGTAGATAAAAGTAATATATTTTTAAAAGATCGTCCTCTAATTTAAATGGATGAATAGAAAAGGAGGAGGAAAGAGAGGGGAAGGCGTACTCTAAAATGGATGACAGTTATGCACCCTCTAATATAAACAGGTAATAACAAGGTAGGGAACACTCACTCTAATATATTATAATACAAAAGGAGATTCTCTAGAGATTAATGAAGGGATTATCTAAATAAACAGTTATAAGAGTTGAGAAATAATGAAATTAGCAATACTTAGCCCAGAGCTAGCTATCAGGAAACCACTTCTCTGCGCGGCAAACGAGATTGAGTGAGGTAAGGGAATTGCATTATGGGTAGGGAAGATGCCCATGAGCTTAGCTGAGGATCTTGATCCTATGTAATGGCCGAGATGGAGCCGATAGATCGGATCTGACCCACCAGTTAGAATATAGACATGACTGACAACATCATATTTGCTCTTCTGCTGACTGTTACTGCTGTAAGACTGTTTTGAAACTGCCTTCAGCAAGGGATTTCACGCTGGCTGATTAATTTGTTTTGTGGAAGCATTGCACTTGTGGGTCTCTTCTATGACTGAGATGTTTGGAGAGGTACATAACAAACAGGACATTATACTCAAGTATTTCTCTAATGAGGGAGGAGTATAGAGAGATAATAACCTCCTTTTTTCTGGCCACAATCCCTTTACTTATGAGGTGAACCAAGCAAAAGGCTTTTCTGACCACTGCCACTATATGATGGTCGAATGTGAGATTGTTATCAACCTGAGTATCCAGCTGTCTCGCCACAGGTTGTGTGCTTAGGGGGTTGCTGTTGATGTGGTAATCAGCAGGGGCCATGTTTTTGCCAAAAGGCATGATGAGACATTTTTTTGCATTTAGTTTGAGGCCATGACTTTTGTCACCAGTCATTAGTTGCTGTGAGACCCTCTTGCAGTATGTTAACATCATTTGGGGTGTCAATAACACCACTCAACTTACAGTTGTCCACAAACTTGGTCAGCCATAAGCCTTTTGTCTTTGCCTGGACCTCTGAGAAGTAGATACCAAACAGTAGAGATCCCAGGACAGATCCCTGGGGAACTCCACTAGTGACAGGTCTGCTATCGGAGGTGGAGGCACCTATTTTGACCTTGAGGGTCCTGTTGGTGAGCCAGCTGGCCACCCACCTGATGAGATAGGGATTTACACCAAGTTGTGTTAACTTCTCGATGATGCCCGAGTGGGGGATTGTTTCAAAGGCCTTGGCCAAGTCAAGGTAAGCTGTATGTACTGACTTTCCCTCATTCAGGGCCTTGGTGACAGTCTCAAATAAGTCAACCAGGTTCAACAGGCAAGATCTGCCCTTGATGAATCTGAACAGGGTGGGGCCAAGTGCTTGGAGATTGCCTTTGTCCTTGATTATGAGATCCATAATAATATGCTGCATGGCTTTATGGATCCGACCTGTTAAATTAATGGGGCGATAGTTTCCAGGGTCAGTAGTGGCACCACATTTGTGCAAGGGGGTGACAATGGCAGTTCTCCACTCTTGTGGCATAAGTTGTGTTTCCTGGTCTATCTAAGTTAGGAAATACAAACAAATGACTCATAGTGTAATAATTTTATTGTCCAGAGGGCTCATTGGTTAGTTTTCTGGGGGGGGGGGGGCTCTGCTGCTACAAATTGTGCATGTTTGCATGTGTTAGTAGGTCTTGGTACAGTAGCAAACACATAGAAAGCAAATTTTCTCTGCAGAGCAGTCTGTGGAACTGTACCCTGTAAAACAGCAATATAGAGCAAATACCTTATGCACCAATAGGACTAGATCAGCTAGTTTGGCATCAAGTACATGATTTAGTAGAATTCAGTATTGTGTAAACTGTGACGCCCATGCACTGGCCCAGCAATCAAGGAACCTCAATCCTCACCACTAACACCAGTGAGGGGCGTCCACATAGGGGAGGATAACATATACACACAAAGTAAAGTACACTTTCCCTTAAGAGCACACAGAGATCACAGTCAGTCTGGGGCTGGTTTCTCCCTTTCTCTCCAGATCCCCAATAAGACTCCCCACTGGCACAGCTATAGGGTCCAGATCTCAGCCTAGTGGGCAAGCTAAAGCCTCCAGCACCCTCTCTGACAACCAGTGCTTTGTGTCCCTGCCCAAGTAGCTGATACACACACACTTTGAGATATGAGTTATATACAAACACACAGACACTCCTGGGGAAGGCTGGCACAGATTCTCCAGCTGTGCCCCCTTTCTACCCTGTCTAAAAGGTAGTACCAGCTGCCACCACCCACTAATATCAGCTACTAAAAAGGCCCTTAACAAAGGGTGTCCAATTATTACCGTGCAATATCATTATCCAATGATAAGTGCGACTGAACAGTCAAGGCTTATTTGGAGTGACTTGGACAGTAACACTATATACATGCAATGTACTCTAGACCTTAAATTATCTCTACACAAAACAGTCACAGTTGAAAGGTTTGAAAATATATAATAATAAATAATAAAAACAGAAGACACTACTTCTTACTACACAGTGCTAATCAAGAGTTCAGACACAAGAAAATGCATAAAATAATACAGTAGAATAGTTCTGACATCAATACAGAAAACAACTGTCTAATCTTCCTATTTCCTATCTAAGATCCTACTTACATACAGAACACAGGCAGATACTGGAGAGTTGGATGTTCTCAATGCAAATGCCAAAGACTCTGATTATTTCTCTTTAAATTGATAACACAGTGCTGTTTCACAATACATCATTCTTAACAATTTTCTGTTTTCCCAGGCTAACAGAAACTCAGAGGTTAGTAGCCCTTTTAATCGTGCAGCTGGTCAGGAAGCCAGAGCAACAAAATAAATTATACATGTAAATTCTAGCCATTAACTCTGGCCTCAAAACAATAGGAAGAATTCCTTCATTTAGACATCTCGGCTCCGTGTTTTGACATCAAACAATTACACAATGCTTGACTTATCAGCCTTCCTATAGCAGAGTGCATAGTTGTTACATTTTTGCAGTTTCACATTTAACAGCATTTTCTTCCATTTAATAGAACAAGCATGTGGCTTATATTAATATTTACATATGACAGAATTATCTACAAAATTCTATCTGGCTAGGCTGGCAGCCTTCACATATCTTCACATATCCCCCCCCCCCCCTGGAGAACTCAAGCTAATTTTTCAAGTGAGAAATGTTGCATAAGAGGGTTATGTCTATCTGAGTATATCTTAACCCAATACCTATCTTGAGAGCCCATCTGCATTGGCATTGTTAATCCCACAGTGGTGCTACACTGACATATATGCTTTCAACCCTAGGCTCCATCTTAGCAACTTGGCATTTTGCTGGCTGGCTCTGTTTAACCATGTTAGGGGATTGTGGTCTGTAACTACAGTGAATTTTCTTCCATACAGATAAGGCTTAAGTTTCTGCACTGCCCACACAATGGCCAGACATTCCTTTTCTACAGCTGCATAACATTCTTCCCTGGGTTGAAGCCTATAACTGAGATAAACCACTGTGTGCTCTTGTCCCTCTGAAGAAATCTGGCTAAGTACAGCCCCCACCCCATGGTTCAAAGCATCCACCTGCACAACAAAGTATTTGCTGTAATCTGGACTGGCTAACACAGGGGGTCATCCAAAAGCTTCTTTAAGCTTCTGGAATGCCTGCTCACATGTTGGGGTCCAGACTACCTTATCTGGCCTGTTTTTCCTTGTCAGGTCTGTGAGGGGAGCAGCTATGGTACTATAACTGGGGGCAAACTTTCTGTAGTACCCTGCTGTCCCTAAGAATGCTCTCCTGCTATTTGGTAACAGATGCAAGCCATGCCTGAATGGCTTCTACTTTGGCAGGTTCTGGCCTGATCTTACCACTCCCCACTCTAGGTCCCAGGTAGGAGACCTCTGCCATACCCACCTGACATTTGCTGGGCTTAATGGTCAACCCTACCCTCTGCAGTCTGCCCAGCACCTCTCTGACATGCTGAAGGTGTTCTTGCCAGGAATGGCTGTAGATGGCAATGTTATCTAGGCAAGCAAGGGCAAACCCTCCTGCTCCTACTAGGATATTATCTACCTCTGGAAAGTCACTGGGGTATTTTTTATCCCAAAGGGCATCTTTTTGAACTCATACAAGTCAAAAGGAGTCACAAAGGCCGACTTCTCTTTAGCACTGGGAGTCAAGGGCACCTGCCAGTAACCCTTTGTAAGATCAATGGTTGTAAGATACTTAGCACCACCCAGCTGCTCTAGGGCCTCGTTTGTCCTAGGCATAGGGTAAGCATCTTACTCTGTGTGACTAATTTCCTTAGTCCACACAGCAGCTAGTGCTGCCATCCTTCTTTGGCAGCAGCACCACTGGGGAGGCCCAAGGACTGTTGGACTCTTGAATTACCCCTAGTTCCAACATCTCCTGTATCTCCTCCCTCAGAGTCTGTTTGACTCTCTCAGGCATCCTATAAGGGGCCTGCCTAATAGGCCTTTGGGGTCTTGTATCCACCTGGTGCTGCACCAGGTGGGTGTACCCTGGTTTCCCAGTGAACATGTCCCCAAACTCCTGTAACACGGCTCAGATGTCTCAAACCTGGGAAGGAGATAGCTGCTGGGATACTGCTACCCCTTCCACTGAGGTGTCAGCTCGAGCCTCACTGAGGAGATCAGTCACCAGATCTCCCTCAGACTCCTCCTGCAACCCACTGCAAATACTCAGCACAAGGGCCTCCCTATCATGGTAAGGTTTAATCATGTTAACATGGTAAAATTTGTGCTCCTGCCTTCTGCCTAGCAGTTCTACCATGTAGTTAGCATCACTTACCTTCCTTACCACCTTGTAGGGTCCCTCCCAAGCTGCTTGCAGCTTGTTGTGTCTTACAGGAATGTGAACCATTAACTGCTGCCCTACCGCATACTCTCTAGCATGAGCATTCTTGTCATACCACACCTTTTTCTGTTGTTGGGCTTCTGCCAGATTCTCCTGGGCCAAGCCCATGAGTTCCCTGAGCCTTGTCCTGAGGTTCAGGACATATGCCACAACAGACTCCTTAGGAGATTCACACTCACCCTCCCACTCATCATGAATTAAATCTAGAGGTCCCCTCACCTTATGCCCATACAACAACTCAAAGGACTGGACAGTATGGCTATGCAATTTCCTAACTTTTCTGCAGCCAGCTTGGTGAATATGGACTTTTTGAGACAATGTAGCAGTCGTCTCATGTTTACTGATGGCCACTTAATCCTTAAAGAAGCAGACACAGTACACAAGAGGTGAACTTACACAATGACAATTGAGGCTAGACTCTCACGTACAAGTGCACATTAGGTTGTTGAAACCATGCACATAGTATCTACCTCTCATAGCACACAACACACTCACACATATAAGTTAACATATGCTGAGGCACTTAAAAGCAATCTTCCTAAAAGACTGCTTAGACTGTCCATTGTCAAAGCTATGCCTCAGCAAGTCTAGAGGCACTCAGAAAAAAAAACACCTTACGCCACATATACTGCCACTCTCAATGGAGCCCCAAACACTAAGTCTCTAAAGCAAGCAAACGCACTTCCTAGGACTCTTGTCATAGGGGACTCTATTGTAAGACATACTGATGCCCCCCCTAACCAAGCTGAACAAGGAGAAGAGAAGTGTTAGTTTATCTCTAGCCAGGATCCCCCAAATCACACATGCACTGAAGTCATTATGCTACAGGTACCAGTATGATTCCATCACAGTCGATGTAGATGTAAATGACCTGAGATGTACCTCCCTGAACTATATGAAGAGAGACATTATGGAGCTTTCAATGTGTCTCAGGTTAGTATGAGCCTAGCACTTAGCAGCATATAACAATCACAGAGGATGATGCCACAATATGAGCAAAAAATGATTGATTTCAACACCTGTCTGTCTTTCTGGTGTCATTCTAAGGGGTTCCCATTATTTATCGGTTTGGTAGGACATGGTTAACAGATCATGTTGATTTGCCAAGGATGGTCTGCACGTTTCTCCTCTAGGTTTCAAATACTGCTAAAACTTTATTCAGCCCCATAGTGCCTTTTTCAGACAATTCCAGATTGATAAACCTACCAACATAGCAAAATCAACTCAACTGAAAAATAAGGTGTTTCTCATCAATGCCAGGAATCTAAATAAAAAAAAAAAATACACTCCCTCTAAGCCATCCTCATGCTCAAGAAAATAGACATCTGTGCAGTTACTGAAACATGATTTAAAGCAGCACAGAGTACCCTGTCAGTGCAAGGTTTCAATGCATTCCACACTTTTAGACCAGTAGCTAAACAGAGAAGGGCTAAAGGTGGAGGTGTCTCAGTATACATCAATAACAAGCATACCTCTAGGGTGGTCAAACAGGATGACCTGTTGGAGTTCTTCCACGTTCGGATCACCTTAGACAAAATCCCCTACCATATCCTAGCCAGCTGTAGGTCACCCTCCATGTAGCATGAAGCTCATAATTCATACCTGGTCCTACTGGAGACACTTACCATCCAACCTAACACCCTACTCATTAGATACTTGAATTACCCGTCTCTATAAACTGGGAGTCCCACATGGCCTCATGTCTACAGGCACAGAGATTCCTGGACTTCATAAATACAAACACCCTTGACCAAACACTGACTATGCCAACTAGATGCTCCAAAATAGTGGACCTCATGCTCACAGATATGGAAGAATGCTGCACTCTCCACTGCCCCCCCCCCCCCAATTTCTTAGCTGTCTCTTTCAAAATCAAAATCAACTCTATAATCCCATTAAAACCATTAACAATTAGGAACTATTCCTAGGCAAATTATCTTTTATTAAGTGATTGTCAACATTCAATGCACATCCACACCCCAAGAACACAACAGCCTAAGCTGAATTGCTCTCAGAAAGCTGCACATCCTTGTCAATGGCTAAACAAAGGCTGCTGTACCTACCAGAAGTAAGTCCAGGACTATCTCAACAAATAAACCACCCAGGTAGCATCCCAATTAAGCAGTATATACAACAAAAGAAATAAAATTATGTCAAAAATCAGGAAGGATAATTCCCATAAAGATACAAACTCTCTTATCAAAATAAATAGACAAATAAGGGGACTAATTAGGTCAAGCAAAGCCAGCTTTGAGGTTAAGATAGCCTCCCCGGTGACAGATAACCATAAGGCCTTCTACAGCTATGTCTGAAAACTCAAGAGCAAGTTAACTGGTGATTAAGGGTGCCACATTTACTGAGCCTGGCAATATAGTGAACCTGTTAGTGGACAAATTCAGTTCCAACTTTATCATGCCCCCAAATGTGCCCTCAGACATAACCCCTCCAACTATAACTTGGGAGCATGTGCTGGCTGCACTTACTAAAGCCAAGAAGATGGCCTAAAGGGCCTTTATAACATCCCAGGATGCCTCCTGAACAGACTAAAATACGACTTACCATGACCCCTGGAGTCATTATTTAACTATAGTCTTAAAACAGGCTTTGTGCCATATGAATGCAGGACTGTGACAATCATCCCCCTTCATAAGGGAGGAACTTCAACAGATTCTGGAAACTACAGACCCATTGGTCTGACTAGTCTTATTTGCAAAGCCATGGAAAAAATTATCATGTAAGTTATCAACACGGATATAGGAGACCTCCAGACAGATGAGATGAAAATGGTGCATACTGTCTTCCTAGATTTGGCTAAGCCATTTGATACAGTACCCCACTCAAGCATTGCCAACAAACATAGGGAACTAGGTATAAACCTCTTTATAACACTCTGGATAGCTAGCTGACTCACTGATAGGACCCAGGAGATTAGAATTGGTGAGGCCACCTCCACAAAGAGGCCAGTCAGCAGTGGAGTCACCCAGGGCTCTGTGCTAGGCCCACTCCTCTTTGCATTTACTTCTTAGATGCCAAGGCCAATGTCTAAGGCCTCTGGCTAACCAAGTTTGTAGATGCTTGCAAACTGGGAGGAGTCACTGAATCCTTCCAAGATGATAACACCCTACAGTAATGCCTAACACAGACAAACGCTTGGTGCCAAAGCCATGGTTTAAAACTCAGTATCAAGAAATACACTACAGTACCTTTGGGAAGTCTGTCACCTTGGGTAACTACTTCATCCAGTAAATGTTGACTCACCAGTCAGGGATCTGGGAACTCATGTAGATAATAACCTAGGCTTTGACCAATATATGTCCAAGGTAATAAGAAAATCCTTCAGTGATACCCAGTTTATAAGCAAGAGTATGGCACCTAGGTCCAGCCAGTACCACTGTACTCAGCCTTCATCAGACCCATCATAGAATATAATGCCCCCTTAAGTATGTACCAGGCCAGACACATGCAGCAACTGGAATGTCCACAAAGGTTCCTTACAAAAAGAAAACAGGGAGTAAAAGCAGTGTCCTACTCTGAATGCCTCAAAGCCTGTCAATTTACTCAGTAATATGCAGACTTTTGGGAGGTGATCTTTGCCTGGCATATAAGATATCCCTGGACACTGTTTTGATGAATCTTTTGCACATCTGCAAATTAAACAGCATCAGAACTGTTACATTAAAAGACCTTTTTCTTGCAACATAAATAGGACGTGTTGGAGAGACACATGTTTCTCAGAGAATTCCCATTCTCTGGAACAGGCTCCCCATCTATTTAAAGTAGAGTTTTTTCCTTATTCTTATTTAAATGCAACTTGGACCAATGGATGAGTATGCAACTTGGACCAATGGATAAGTAATCAGAAATTCACCCATGGTCTGGAACTTATGTTTCTGATGGACAGAGGCAGTCAGTCAATCACCCCCTATACAAATCTAATTTGTGGGTCACATTTGGGTTGCACAGCTAGGCGTATAAGGAACCTAGTGGTAATCAGCCTAGTATACACCTATGAACCTATGAAAGTATAGATGTAAATTAAGGATTAGTTCTTAAGGAAGATGAGATAAATGTTGGCACACCATAAGAGCTTGCAACTCAGATACTCTTCTTGCAGAAGTCAGAGCAATCAGCAAAACTGATTTCCATGTTAAAAATTTCAAGTCAACCTGATGAGCTATTTGAAATGGAACACATGTTAAGTCTTCTAAAACAAAATTAAGGTCCCAAGGAGGACACATCTGTTTTCTAGGAGGCATAGCATACAATACCCCTTTTCAAAAACATTTTCACATGAGAGTGCATTGAAAAGTGGGGATCAATGGGCAGACATGCTGAAATGGCCAAGTGTACACTGAGTGAGGACAAAGAAAGGAAAGAAGGTAATAACTCATACAAACATTGTAGAACCAGAGAAACACTAGCCTTAACTGGGTCCTAATTTTCTTTTTGGCACCAGCTACAAAACCTTTTCCATTTGCTAATATATGATTTCCTAGTAGAGTTTTCCTCCCCCCATTAATACCTGTTGCACATCCACAGAAAATAGATGCCTAAAAGGTATTCAAACTCTATCATCCAGGCAGTTAGTTGGAGTTATTTCGAGTTGGAATGTATCAAACATCCCCAGTTGTGTGTGAGTAGGTCCAGACTGCTTGTTATAATTGCCCTTGACCATTTCCAAAAGAAGGAAGAACAACTGTTGCCTGGGCAAAAAGGGAGTCATCAAAACAATCTTTGGAAGGTTCTTCTGAATCTTTAGAATAGCCCTCTATATTAGTGAAAAGAGTGCAAAAGCATAACGGAGCATTCCTGTTCAAAGAAAAGAAAAATCACCTGCTTTTCAAGCTATCTTGCATGGAGTCCTGGAGCAGAATTTTGCTAACTGATTCTTGTGACTGGAGACAAATAGATCTTTGGTGTTCCCCTCAGCTGGATCAGTTGCTGGAAGCCCCCAATTCAGTTTCCACTCATGTGGGCCTGTCCTGGACCTGTTCCTGCTAAGTTTGTCTGCCACAAAATTATGCTGATGGATGTAAGATGCCTGTAGAGTGAGACTGAGCTGGAAAGCTAAATCTCAGGCTAACACGGCTAGTCTGCAGAGAAGGAAAGAAGTAGATCCCCATTTGCTGATTTATCACATTATTGTGGTGTTGTTTATAATCACTTGCAATGGTCCTGGAGACCACAGATAACAGAGAAAGTTAGAGCATTTATGACTTGTCAACATCTCATTTACATTTGTGTGTTTTGGTCTGGCTTTTTTGTTCCAAGGACCCTGTACTTTTATTCCCATAGACACTGTTCCCCAAGCAAAGTCTTAGACATCTTTTGTTACAGACTGTGCTGGAAACAGAAGGGAAAATGAGAGACCTGGATTCAGATAAAATTGGTCTCTCCTCCAAAGAAGTTCCCCTCTCGCAATCTCCAAAACAGGAATCTGGAATGTCAGAGGATACTGCTGCTGAGACCACACTAATTTTAGGTACTATTGAATTTTTTTTTACGTGTGGAATCCTGCTAGAGGAATTATGAAAATCATGGGTGGCCTGAATCCTAGTATCCTGATAAATTCCCTCGCAGAGATCTTTGTTTTAGTGGAAAACTTGGGAATAGATCTAGATATAGAGCTACTTTTTTTCCACTGGAAGAAAAGCTCTTTAAACTGAGGTATCCAGGAAACACCACAGGAAACAAACTGAAACAGAGTAGAACAAGACATGTGGATGTGTCTCCTGAAATCCCAGTCTGTGCAGGCATTCTCTCACCCAAGTGACAAACTCCTGACACTTCGTAAAGGATAAGGCAAAGATAAACAAGTCATTTAAGTGAAAATGTAAATACACTGCAGTCTGCAATAGGCTATCACTGGAGCTTGACACTTTGTAAATTTCCTTGGAGTGGTGGATAACTCAAATGGTAATGCAGAAGAACTGGAAGTATGATCCAGACTCAGAAAACCTCACAAAACATTTGAAATCTGGTGTGATGATAAGAATCTTTGTAATCTAGGGTCACCAACAAATTTAAATAGGGAATGAGAAGTAACAGGCCGTGAAGGGATAACATTTTGAACTTTAGAACTTTCACAAACTGGTTTAAAAAGGAAAGATCTAGGACTGGTCTTCATGAAGCTACTTTATTTGGCATTAGAAACATTCTTAAATAAAAGGTTTCACCAATCTGAGGAAAAGGAGCAGCTTCTTTCATCAGGTAAACACATGTTGAAGGACAGGTGGGTAATGAGAAGTTTGGTCTTGCAGGAGAGGAGGAAGCAACTGAAAAGGAAGGATAGATTCCCACTGCCATTTACATCTATGATGAATCACTGTCATAAACCATTTTTCAGAGACTATCTGTTGCCAAAGGGAAAGAAATGGAGGTTCAGATTTTTTTGGAAAAATTAAAAGACTTGCCAGAATGCAAAGGGGGAAGGGAGATATGTGAAGATAGTCATTCACACGTGCACTGTTCTTTATTCTAGAGGGCTCTTCCCTTCTTTTTGGAGCCTCATTTGCTATTGCTTTTTACAAGTCTGCTTACCAGCAGCTTGTTGTGTCTACTTATTGTGGGGGTTTTTTTGTAAAATCTTGCAGAGGTAGCAGTAAAACCATTGACAAATTTGGAGACAGAAAGCTGAAAAATCTGAAAAACTCTCTGAATAAGCTTTCCTCTTTCCTCATGCTTTATAAAAGCCTCTATAGCAGATGACCTAAAGACTTCCTCTCTCTCTAAGGCAGAATTCAAATTTTCACATTTAACATCCCCATGAATATGTTGAGTATGCAACCAATCAAACCTCTTCATACCAGTTACAACAGCTGCAGCTCTACAAGTGGCATCAGCTGAATCTTGAGCACATTTCAAAGAATGCGTATTCACCTGAGATACAAATGCAATAAAATTACACAAATGATTTTTACTGAGACGAGGGAAAAGATGACATAATGTTCCTCACATTTTCAAAAACAGGCAAGCATATACTTTTAACATGTGAGTTTAACAACTGAGAATTTTAAAAAAGTAAGTGTTTCAGAAAAATGTTTCCCCAAATCTTTCAAAGGCTTTCCTATCCTCTTCAGAAGGGGAGGGATTGGCATTAACCAGATGTTTAGCAGCAGCTGGGTTTACCGGAAAATCACTGCTGGATCTGATCTGGGGATAGAAAATAAAAACTTATAAGACTGAAAAATATTATACAGTCTGTCTACGTTCTTAGGGGTAGCAGGCTGGCAGTCAGGCAAGTTACAAGCTGTAATAAATACATCCTCCAATGCAGGAGGAACTGGAGCAGGTTCAGGAAATGCCAGTTGTAATAAATCATAATGTTTCTTTAATGACAGTGGAAAATCTTATGTTCTCACTGAAACAACTGATTCATTTTTGGATATAGTTTTGGGAAAAGAAAAGCATTCCAAGGGACTGTCATAAGAAACACTCTTTCAGAATCAGAACTCTGAGGATACAAAACAGTACTTGTACTCTCACAAAAAAAAATATTGTTCAATATTGTATATTGTGAAGATTCTCAGACAGTGAAAAATCCCTGTTTCTCTTACAAGAAACACTAAAACTGGTAATATCAAGAGCCTGAACTAAGTCATGATGTATGCCCAATAAATCACTCCTGTCTAAAGTAACAGAGGCAGAAGAAAATAAATGCATGATGTTTTGCTTCATTTTGACAGGATTTTCTAAGGAAAAACATATTTTTGATGAGTAAAACTTCTGTAGGGACAAGCATCCCAGTCTGGATAGGTACATACTACACCAGAGGGAGCCAGGGAAAAAGATGAATGGTTTGAGGAATCAGAAATGGCCACAAGAGAGTCACCCATCTGTGGATGAGGCAATTTACTAGACTGCTGAAGGGGCAAAGTCTGCTTGGAAATTCTTTTCCGTGTGCTTTTTCTTTTTTGCCACTGTTTTCTCCATACTATATCATTCTTTCAGTTCTGTATCCAGTGCCTCACATCCATTGCTGAGTCTACCAGCCACCAACTACCACAGGAGTTGTGAGTAAGGTTTCAAGGATGCAGCCAAAAAGGCATCCTGAAAAGCCTCTAATACTGGAGCAGTGGCCAAAGGTTTAGAAATATTCTGTCCCAGAAGGTCTGTATGTTTCTTCTGGGCAACTGAGACCTGCCTAGATTCCCATATAAAGTGGTCCTTCATAAGAAACAAGATTGATGTGGGACCTTCCAGCCATACGGCAGTGTCAGTGTTAATAACTTTAACAGGTGGCACATTCTTGTTTGATGCAAAAGACTGTGGGCTCACTTCTTTTCTATATTTTTCTTTTAAACTAATCCACCACCTTGTCTGATCTTTATAAAATACCTCATGTTTATACAATCCAGCCACAGTTGATGTATTATTTCCTTTACATACTCATTTAGCTCTAATTAATTAATTCTTTTTATCCCGCTACCTATTTTTATATAATCTATTCTTTCTTGAATCTCTATCCAGATTACTAAGTGGTCTGAAAAACCCATAATTTTAACTCCTTGATGTAATATAAATAAGCTCTCTGTCTGATACTATAAAATAATCAGTTTAATTTCTCAGGTTATTCCTTTTGTATGTCCAGTGTTTGTTTTCCCTTACCGCTTTTGATCATATCTGGAATAGCTTTTACATCTGCCCTTTCTTTTTGGCTATGTCTTAAATTGCAATTGAAGACTCTCACTACTATCACTTGCATATTTACACTCACATAATCAAGTATTTTCCTAAACATAATCTATTTTTTTTTCTAAAATGTTTGCATAGAATGTAATTACCCTATATATTTGGTTCTTCCATCTTGTATCTTAATATTCTTCCTAATACTACTAATGTATAATCCGAATTTGTATACATTCTTTACATAAAATTGCTATACCTGAGCATTTTTCATCTCCTAAATTCCATATAACTTCCATATACCTTCCCATAACCCATTAACTTGTATTTTTATATATTTTATATTCTTAAATTTGCATTTTCCTTTACTCTTTTCCCAATAGAACTTCTTTTACTTTTAACTCTTACCCATTTAATACCCCCTTCATCACTTGAATTACTGACTTCTTCCTCTATCTCTCCTTATTTTCCTTTTGCTTCCCTCATACATTCATTTACTGCCACTCCTATATCTCTCTCACTCATTTTTTCTATTTGTGTTCCTTCTGTATTATCTACTAAAACACTCTCCGTATTTTGGTCTGACTTTGTTTCCTGTGTATAATCCTCTGTAGCTTTATAGTCCATCCATGAATGTCCTATTTGTTCACACTTTATACATTTTTGCTCACGTTGTTTTGCTTCATGACCAACTTCACCACAAACAAAACATTTCCTTTTGTCACACATTAATTAAATGATCATCTTTAACAACAAAAAACATGTATTTGGTTGTCCCCAGTATTTAACCAGTCCCTTATTCCCCTCCATATTAATTATACTTGGCAAATGCATTATTTTGTCATTTTGCAATTTCAGTATAACACTACATTCCCATCCCCAGTCCAAAAACTTCTATTGTCATAAATCTTTGTAATGTCCATTACATCACTACACACAGTTTTTAAAAAGTCTTTTAAATCGTCACTTTCAACCTCAGTTTGAAATTGTATAAAATTGTATAAATACTTTTTTAGTTTTTCTGTTAAGTACCTGCACCATATACAAGTTCTAAGTGTTTTTATTCTTTCTGTTTTCATACTGTTCCAAAAATTTTTCCATATACTGCACCTCCTCCAAAAAAAAAATCACAGAAAGAATCTTTGTTAATAGAAATAAAAGCTCTTACCTTTCTAGGTTTAATACCCAGTGGTGAAATGATGTACTCCTATAGTTCATACCTGTCCAGTTCCTTTTCTATTTTGCTACTTATTTTCACCCGATACTTTTTTCTTACTTCTACTTTCTTCTCTTCTCTTCTTTTGCTTTCTCTCACCATTTACATGTATGATTTTTCTTCCTTCCTTATTGCCCAAACTTCTTCTTCTTTTTGAGTTCTGTCCATTATTCCCCCCACAACACTGCCTTCTCACTCTCCAGTTCACTCTGTTCAATCATTTTCAATAAACATCCTGCAACACCCCCCCCCCCCAGCAGACTGGAGGGTTCTAACAACATACTCAGGTGTTGTCGAATCTGCTAAAAACAGGTTTTCTTGAAACTGATCTTACATATCCGTAACAAAAACCTCAACTCCTTATTTTTGCCTCTTTGCTAGCTCTCCTTCTCTCCTCCTTTCTCTGTTTTCTCCACACCACTCCACCTGACTCATTATTCAGCATGTCTGAACGTTTTGCTGTTTGATTAAAAGCCTCATTCATCCTCATTGCTTTAAAACATGATATTTCTCTTCCGTTTTTGATTTTCTGCTTCCTGCTTCTCCAAGCCACCTTTGCATCTAGACTGGAAGTCAGGAAGCGCAACAAAGAACAGAATCCCCATGCACAATGAGTAGAGAAATTTCCCTGATGCTAGCAGCATAAAAGAAGCTACTAGCCTAGACAGACTAACCTGTCAACAAAGGATAAAATAATAAACTATTCTGACTATTTATTCTGTGATAATGACTGCTGTCCTTCTTGTCAAAGTTGCATGAAGCAGTATTTTTTATAGGTTTATCATAGGTTTGATATCAGTGTCCAGGCCAGACAGATGTCTAAAACCACTCCTTCACTAAAATCATCAGTGTAAACCTCATCTCCCATCCAAGAATCCAGATTATATTTAATGGAAGTGAAGTTAGGGGATAATCTCATCTCAGATTGCATATGATTCCATATACTGGGAATAATTGGGTTAGAAATTTACTTCTTAAGGTTGTCCTGCATGTGGAAATCTCAAAATGTAAATTATGCAAATGTAAATCAGGTTGAAAATTGAAGAAGATGAGATATTTGAGAGATATCCCCATTACTGTTTGTAACAAATCCAAGTTTTACAATCATTGGCATACTTAGTGTGCCAACAAAAAGTATTTAAGGGACTAGTTCATAGTAATAGATTAAACAAAAATAAGCCCAAGACTGAACCTTGAGGAATACCAGATGTTACTGGTAGATGTTCAGATTGATGACCTTTTATTTGGACATACTGTGTACCTCCTGACAACTATTTGGCAATCCAATTAATTAAAATTAGATTAAAACCACAGTTCCGTAGTCCATCTAATATAGGCTTATGGGAAATAGTGTCAAAAGCCTGTGCAAGGTCAAAGTAAATGACTCTGACAGTTAATGATATATCCAGTGCCATAATTACTTGATCATACAATTCTACTAGATTGGTTAACTAGTTAAAGTAGATCTACCCTGGCAGAACCCATGTTGATGAAGGTTGATGAAGGTCACAGAGTCCGGTGTGGTTATACTCATCTTGCAACAGCACCAATAAGGCTCTCTCAAAGCATTTACATAGACTGGATCTAACGCTAATGGGTCTATAGTTTGTTAAGTTCAGTTTGTCCCCTTTTGTTTAAATGAGTGTATAGACTTGTTTCCTGGTGGGAGGAACAAAGCAACTGCACATTGAATAATTGAATGTTAAGATTACCACAGACGTAAAGGTCTCTTGTATACCACGTATCAAGACTGCATGAATATAGTCAGAACCCTCTAATGTCCCTCTGATGTCTTCTTCCCTCTTTTTTTCCTTTTTTTTTTTTTTTTGTTATGGAAAAACTTAGTGGGCAATTGGCTTGAGAGGTTGATTCAAGTTTAAATTCAGTAATGACATCTGTATCCAAGTTCAAGCTGCAAAAGAGGTTCTTAAACTCATCTACTGCATTCTGACTGGCTTAATATTTTCCCTTATTTTTTGTAATCTAATTTATTGAAATTATATTGTTTAATCAATCTCAGCTAACACTGGCAAGCAATAGAAATACTCATTGTAATGGAACTGTGATTGGAATCACAGAAAGGTGGGACCTAAATAAATATCATGAATCTTAGAAGGACTATTAATGAGAAGAATACCTAAAATATTGTCCCCTCTAATAGTCGAGCATATACGTTGTGTCAAATCAGAATTTAATGTACAATCTATGAACTCCAATTACAGTTTGTTAGATGAAGAATAGTGTTCCCAGTAGATTTTAGGATAATTTAAATCACTTATCAAGATAATGTATATCAAAAGTAAGACTTGAGAAAACTGAGAAATTCATTATGGGTTTTTAAAACCATAGATAGTTTTCTGTAGGAGCAGATAAGTCTCAGAGCACTAGGGACAGAAGATAAGTAAACATCTCCTACTATAGTTTCAAATTTACTAATATTAACATTTTCAGGTCATTACTAACATACCAAGTGCTGTTTTTGTAGACCGTTTTGGAAAACTTCAGTTTGTTTTTACTGAAGTAATTATGTTATCCACTTTGCAATCATTCACATATTTCACATTTTATATCTGAAAAGAGTACTGCAAAAAAGATGTGGCCCCAGTACATGGCCCTGTAGGATATCAATGATAACATCTGTCTTGATAGACATCAACACCTCGCAACAATTTGTTTGCCCTGTTGTTTAACCATAGCATTACATTTTGAATTTCATAGGAGCTTACATTTCATTAATAATTGTAATGAATCAGTTGTACTCGTGGAGTAACGTCAAATGCCTTAGCATGGTCAAGATAAGTAGCCCACACAGTCAGTCTTTTATCAGGGTTGTTGTTTCTTCTTCAAAACAAGATTCTCAAGATATCCCCTCAACAGACCCATACTGTTCCAGATTTAACAGAAGAGGGTTCTAAAATTGTTTGGCTCTGAAGGCACCCCTTACATGTTTTCAGGCAGTACTATTGAAGCCTGTTGCATCAGTCCGGGATGTGTTTCAGATGACAGAAAGGTTTTTATTCTGTACAGGAATAATGGAATATTGTCTGTTAACATCGAATTTCTTTTTTTGTTAACTTATAACCTCATTTATCCTGTCTGTAGTAATAGAAGGCATCTTCTGTGCCTCTATAGCACTTTGATATATGTTTTTACTTACTATGAAGTTAAGGTATCTCAAGTTGTAGCTACAGCTGTATATGCCATGTCCTGTGGATAGGAGATCACTTAATTACATATTGTTATAATGTTATAATCACTATTTTTTACATTTAATTTTCTGACATAATTGAAGAATGTCTTGTTATTGCTTTTAATCTCTAAGATTAGCATAGGAATATAGGAACCATAAAATGCCTAACTGTGTACACCTTAAGTACACACACTTAAACGTTCTTACCATCCTTTATGAGCAGTTAACAGTGTACATCTTCCAAATTAGGCAGGGCCGTACATGCCAACCTTGGCATAAATTTCTGTCTTCTCAAAGTGTGATGGGAAAGAGAGTGGTAATTGGAAAAATGTTTTGTGAGAATGTAGGAAGTTGGCAGATTTTAAAAATTCCCTGCAGAGTACGCTGTCAGAAATGTTGGTGTAGCAAATAGGTGTAACTAAGGAAATTGTTTTTTTTGAGCTGGGATAGTAGATTGGAACTACCCAAACATAGTAAGGCCTTACTAAAAAGTGCTACTGGCTGCCAATAAAGCAATTAGAAAAGTGAAATCAAAATCTAAACCAGCTACAGCATTGTGAAACAAGATTTTTGTAGCAATTATTATAGCACACCTAACAGCCATCAGCACTAGTCATTCTTCATGGAAATAGCTCCAGTACTTAGTAGTTATGACCAGTCCTCCTGGCATGATTAAAGGGTAGTTCCCTGTGCTTTCTTCTATTAACCTGGTGCACTTGGGCACTCTGAGGCAGTGTAGCAACTGCCTCATGTACACAGACAACCCTCTCCTCTTACCTCCCAACACTTGGACTTGTGACAGATGCACTTATATTAACAAACTAGAAGCTATGCACTCTCCAGCCAAGACTGGACTAACTGGTCAAGAGGAGGTCAACACATGCACCACACCACATGGAACACATAGCCCTCCAGAACACCCACTATCACAACTCTCACATAAAAACACAAACCACACACCCACCTTTGTGGAGGCACTCAATATAAATTTACCCAAACAGCAGAGACCTCCAAGACAGAAACGCACTCGACCACCACAACACAACACAAACTACAGGACACATAGCTCACCTCCACAGTGTGTCCCTCAACCTAAGCCCCTAAGGCTAAACACCTTGTCCAATACACTAATCATAGGTGACTCAATAGTGAGGCACACAGATGTCCCACTCACTAGGTTGAATAAGGAGAAGGTAACAGTCAGCTGTCTATCAGGTGCCAGAATCCGGCACATAACACATGCACTCAGGTCACTCCATAACAAGTACAAGTATGACTCTGTCATTGGCCATGTGGGTGTGAATGACCTGAGATGCACCTGCCTGGACTACATGAAAAGAGACATGGTGGAGCTCTCAGATTATGTGGCCCAGGCAGGTATGACACTAGCCCTGAGCAGTATCCTACAATCACCCAGAATGATATCGCAGTACAAACAAAAAATTATTGACTTCAACAATTGGCTAAGTTTCTGGTGTCATTCTAAGGGGATCCAGTATCTGTCTGCTTGGGATGACCTGATTGGCAGACCTCGATGCTTTGCCAGAGATGGACTGCATCTGTTACCCCTGGGTTTCTGGGTACTGGCTAAGGCTCTTTCCACTGCTATAGTGCTATGTTTAGGCGGTGTTCCAAAGACTAAATTACCACCGTAACAGCTATTAATAAATGCAATCTGAGTGTCATGCTGCTCAATGCTAGAAGTCTAAATCTCAAGATGCACTCACTCGAAGCACTCCTCAAAATGGAGAACATTGCTATTTGTGCTGTAATGGAGACCTGGTTTAAAGTGGCAGAAAGCACCCCTACACTACCAGGCTATAACGCATTCCACACCTTTCGGCCCTGAAACATGGACCAAAGCTCCAAAGGTGGTGGTGTCTCCATATCCATAAAGGATATGCACACCTCCAGACTAGTAGCCCAGCATAATGCATCTGAGATACTTCGGGTCCAACTAACATTGGGTGAGACTGCGATCCAGGTCATAGCCTGCTATAGGTGCCCAACCATGTCCCTTGACTCTCACTCCACATTTCTAAGCACCCTGGAATCTGTCAAGGTCCAACCCAACACTCTCATACTAGGAGACGTCAACTACCCCTCCATCAACTGGGAAAATGACTCAAGCACCAATGCACTGGCCCAATGTTTCCTGGAATTTATCAATTCCAAGGCGCTGGACCAACTCATTCATACCCCCACTAGATGAAGCAACATTCTTGACCTGGTTATTACTAACATGGGCAACAATTGCTCTACACCAATAGTCACGTCCTCCCTGGTGAGATCCAACCACAAACTAATCACCAGGGAAATCCACATCTCACCCACACCCTCCGCAAAGGTATCCACCATGAAAAGCTTCTCCAAAGCTGACTTTGGACTCCTAAGAACAAAGGTGGCTAACTTCACAGCACCCATGCCAATGGAAAATAGATGCATAACTGCTGAATCATACACAAATGCCCTGTACGAACACATACATAAATGCATGGAACTAGCCATATCCAACAGAACCAAGATGCTCTCCTCTAAAAAAAGGAAGCCAGTATGGTGGTTCCCTGCCATTAATAAACTCTACAACAGATGGAAGAAACTGTTGTAGAAAAAGGTGAAGTCCCAAGACTGGAAAAATTCCCTTATTAGCCTCAACAAAAAGTTGTGATCCCTCATCAAAACCTCCAAAGCCAGCTATGAAGGCAGAATTGATACAGACACTAAAAACAACCACAAAGCCTTCTTTAGTTATATCAAGAATCTCCATGGCAATACCCAGATTTGCTCTGAGTTACTGCACAATGGTACCCCCTATACCGAGCCAACAGATATTGCCAACATACTGGCCGACAGATTCAGTGCCAAATTCACCCCCCCCAAATGACCAATCTGAATACCGGAAGAATGCCAGGTACCCTACATTACTGCAGCACAGGTTAACGTTGCATTGCCTAAGGCCAAGAATACAGCTTCCATGGGACTCAGCAATATCCCTGGCTGTGTTCTACATGAATTACAAAGTGAACTGGCACCACATCTGTGTGCTCTGTTCACTTACAGCCTCAGCTCAGGGTTTGTCCCTACTGAATGGTGCACTGCTACAGTCATCTCTCTCCATAAAGTAGGAGTGACTACAGACCCTGGAAATTATTGCCCCATTAGCCTGACAAGTCTGATATGTAAGGCTATGGAGCGCATCATCATGGAACTAATTAACAAGGATACAGGGAATCTCCAAACTCTAGATCCCACACAATTTGGTTTTGTGAAAGGTAGATCATGCCTGATCAACCTGTTTGACTTCTTTGAGTCAGTCATCAGAGAGGTGGATGAAGGTAAGGCAGTTCATGCAGCCTACCTCAGTCTGGCCAAGGCCTTTGATACCATTCCTCACTCAGGAATTATTGATAAACTCACCAAACTAGGCATCAACCTCTATATTGTTAGGTAGGTTGCAAATTGGCTCACAGGTAGAACACACAGTGTGAAAGTAGCGGAGTCCAAGTCAGACTGCTGACCAGTCACGAGTGGAGCCCCACAGGGATTGGTCCTGGGTCCTCTCCTGTTTGGCAACTGCTTCTCAGAAGTCCAGGCCAACACGGAAGGACTCTGGCTGACCAAATTCGCAGACAACTGCAAGTTGGGAGCCATTATTAACTCCCCAAGTGATGCAGACATCCTACAGAAAGGCTTCACTGAGACCAATGAATGGTGTCGAAACCATGGCCTTAAGCTTAATGCCAAAAAATGCATCATCATTCTCTTTGGGAAAAACTCAGTTCCCACTAATTACCACATCAATGGGAGCCCACTGAACACTGAAGGTGTTATAAGAGATTTGGGGACACAGGTTTGACAGCAACCTCTCCTTTGACCATCACATTGTCACTGTGGTCAGAAAGTCCTTCTATGTGGCACATCTCATTACCAAGGGTTTTGCATCCAGGAAGAAAGAGGTCATCATTTCTCTCTACTCTTCCGTCATTAGACCAATCATAGAGTATAATGCCCCAGTTGGGATGTACCTCACTAGACACCTGCAACAGCTGGAGAGGCCACAAAAGTACCTCACGAAGAGGCCTTAAACACATGTCCTACATGGACAGACTCAAAAAACTCCAACTATTCTCTGTCTCATATCGCCTACTAAGAAGCGATCTCTGCTGGACTTACAAATCCATGTCTGACCCAGCTCTGTTAGAAATGCTACACCTAAAGAAATCCCAATCCCTCTGCACCACACACTTCAGAGACCTCAACCTCTTTACCACAATCAACAGAACATGCTGGAGGGACAGGTTCATAACCCAGACACTGCCCATGCAGTCTGGAATAGACTTCCCATACATGTCAAGCAGAGCACCTCACTAGCCCTCTTCAAGAGAAATCTTGATGAGTGGATGGGAAATAGAAAGCTCACCCCAGAGATCACTCCAGTGGGTCTTCTTCATAGAGGCACTGGGAACTAATGATGGGTGGCACAATGCCAGGGTACTTCTATGGGCTAGGCTTGTAAAGGTCCCAGGGCCATTAGCCTAGTACACACCTATGAACCTATGTAAAAGAACTGGAGGTGGGATATTTACAAAAGGGAAGGAGCAAATTACATAGAGATAAATTGAATTTGTGGGAACAAAATGTGTAGAATAATGTTAAGAAGTGGGAGTGAGGTTTAAAAGAAGACAGGGATTTATTAATTTATGCAGTGCTGGAGAGAATGTTAAAAAGAAGACATATGCATAATGTATAAAAAATGAAAATGTTCACTGTGATGTTTTTTGTTCTGTTAATGAATGCCTACCTATGCATTTTTAAGGGTCTACTTCAAAACAATGAAATTTCACAAAGTTGAATTTCATAACATTGAGACCAAAACATCTAAATCCCAAAACATTGAAAACCCAAAACATTGAAAACTCAGAACATTGAAAGTGTGCTTCATAACATTGACAACTACAATGCATATGTAAATGACATCCTCTCCACCTATAACAACACCTAACTAACAAACACACTTTCTACTACATTTTTTCCACTGCAGTGAGATCTTGGAGTTGGTATATTTAATTTACGGGGGGGGGGGTGCAGGAGGGCTTGCCCCCATGCAGAAACATAGTAGAAAGTGTGTTTGTTAGTTTGGTGGTGTTGTAGGTGGCGGTGATATTATTTACTTGTGCAATGTAGTTTTCAATGTTATGAAGCACAGTTTCAATGTTCTGATTTTTCAATGTTTTGGGTTTTCGATGTTATGGTCTCAATGTTATGAAATTCAACGTTATGAAATTTCAATGTTATGACCCATTTTTTAAATATGAGAATTTAGTAAAGATGTTCTTAAAAAATACCACTAAATTCAGAAAAAGCAGTACTTTGCTTGACCTGTAGTGTAAATTTATTTCATAGGCTGGGAATATGTCTAATTACGAACCTAGCCCACTCCAGTGAATCTTGTTTTTTGGGAAGATGGTCCTCTTCTGTTTCATTTTCTACAGCTTATCCCAGTGCCTCCCATCCATTGGCAACTTTACCAGCCTCTTCTACAGCCCCTGAACTATCTTCATTCTAAAGTTGGGGATGGTGTGAAACCTAAGGTCATCCTTGGGTGTCATGCTGTTGACTCCTTCCATAAGGGGATTTTTTTTTCACTTATGACATATTCCTTGGTACACCCCTTCCCTGCATTTGCCTTCTTACATTCGAGGGCTACTCTCATCTGTGGACTATGCCTTCCCACAGGGAACACCAAAATAAAGCCCCCCCCCCCAATGGGCATGCTCATCTTATCCTGTCAGCACCTCAAACACCAGAGCTGCTAATTGAACCCAGGTCGCCAAGAATACAATTAGGGCTTCATCCATCTATGCCACTTTGCTTACTATGGTAGATACACTGTTTTTTGAGAAGAAACAGGATGTCAAATATGATCGGGTCTTTTCTAGTTTGAAAAGCAAGACAAAGGTCAGCTTGTAGCAGTCAGTAAGCTACTCAGTATAACAAGAGTTGTGCTAATCCATTGCGATAGTTAAGGATTTAAGGCCTTTAATGTTTTGGTTCAAATTTTTTTTTTTTCAGTTGAGCGATATGCCTGGATTTGCACATACCAAAGGGGAGTATTGTATTCAATGATGGTTCTGATAAGGGTACAGTGGTAGATGATTTCTGTGGAAATTAAATGGACCAGATAAAAGGATTTCCTGTCTATGGTGGAAACATGATGATTAAATAAGAGAGAGTTGTCCACATAAGTAACCAGATCTGCATTTGTTAGAAAAGGTTAAACAACATATAAGTTGGGAGCAGCTTTTTTTGCTGAATGAGACTATACTGCATTGTTTTGCATTTAGCTTGAGATCATTTCCAGCACATCAGATACGTGCATATTCCACTCCTTGTTGGAGTTTAGTATCAGTAGAGGTGTGGATAACAGTGCCCTAGTTTGCAGTCATCCGCAAACTTGGTCAACCGCACTTTGTGGATATTGGTTTGGATGTCTGAAAAATAAATAGCAAAGAGAACAAGATTGAAGATTGATCCATGTTGTACCCCACTAGTAACAATTTTACTTTCAAAGAGGGTACGAGCAACATTTACTACTTAGGATGTGTTGGCTAGCCTATTTGCAAATCTAGTACACAATGTAGGGGATAACACTGTTTGCCTAATTTTTCAATAATGCCAGAATAGGGATTAGTGTTAAAAGCCTTGATGAGATCAAGATAAGTAGCATGCTTTGTGTGACCATGATCCATAGCCTCTAACCTTTTCAAGGATATTTACTAGGTTCAGGAGACAGGACCTGTCCTTCACAAAATCATACCTGAGTGGGGTCTAGATCAGTGGTTTCCTATGTCTGCATAAATGAGTTCTGCTATGGCACATTCCATTGCTTTGCAAAGAAAGCTGGTGAGGCTGATCAGCTAATAACTGGCCCTTTGGTTAGGCTGAACTAAAACTGATTTCATAATTAGGTCAGGGAGATTTTATAAGGAAAGTAGACTTGGTTTTAAGACTAAGGTATTTTCTTGAAAGGTGGGTAAAGTACAGTTGTGTACTTACCATAAATGTAGATGTCTGAGTGTATTCACTGTTGCAGTCATTACAATTGGGTTATCCTGCTGGCAGGCTACCTCCAGTCGGCCTGAATTCCAAAGTCTAGGTCTGGCGTCGGTTGCTGTCGCCTCCTCCCTGACGTCAGTGCACCAGGGGTATAAAAAGATGCAGCCGACGCCATTTTCTTCAGTTTTTCTTGCCCCAGATGTCAAGTGCCCCCAAAAGGGAAGGATAAAAATATGTCAATAAAGCATGCATGCACCAAGGTAAACTTTTCCTTCATCTACAAGCAAATACACCACATAGGTTGTATAGAATAGAGAAGTACAGATAAGTTCCAGCAAAGATACGGGGGATGGTGGGAGGGTAACCTGGACTGCAACAGTGAATACACTCGAACATCTACATTTATGGTAAGTACACAACTGCACTATGTTCATCGTGTTTCACTGTTGCAGTCATTACAATTGGGTTGAATCCCAAAGCTAAGGTTGGGAGGCTGGAGCTAAATAGGATTAGGAGTGGCTATGAGGCCCTGCAGAAGTGCAGTGGCAAAGCCTGCCCTGGATTTAGAGTAGAGTGGTAAGTGATAGTGCTTTGTAAAAGTGTGCACTGAACTCCAGGTTGCAGCCTCTAAAATGTCTTTGGTTGGTACTCCTGTGAGGAAGGCTGCTGAAGTGGCTGCTGCTCTGGTTGAATGTGGCCTAATGCCCTTAGGCACTGATTTGCCATGTTGTGAATAGCAGAAACGAATGCAGTGGCCTATCCACTTTGAAATAGTCTGCTTTGAGATAGCCTTTCCTTGAGATCCTGCAGCATATGCCACTAGTAATTGCTCAGTCTTTCTGAAAGCTTTGGTTCTGTCCAAGTAGAAGCGCAGCTGTCTGTGTATGTCCAAATAACGCAGAAGCCTCTCACCCTTATTCTGTGGATTTGGGTAAAAAGTAGGCAAATTAATAGTTTGGTTAAGAGCCACACTGGACACTACCTTAGGCATAAATGTCGGGTTTGTCCTCAGAGAAACCCTATCTGGATGGAAAATGATAAAAGGTTCCACAGCCATGAGTGCCTGTAGCTCTGAGACTCGTCTTCCAGAGGTTATTGCTAGGAGCAGAGCTGTTTTCCATGATAAAAATTTTATATCAGCTGAAGAGGCTGGCTCAAAAGGAGGCAGAGTGAGTTTTTTCAAGACATAATTGAGGTCCCATGCAGGAATTGGTGATCTCCTTGGAGGCCTTAAGATTTGGCTCCTCTGAAGTACTGCCTTAATAAAGGATGAGAACAAATAGGTGGCTCTGTATTGTAATGAGCTGAAATGGCAGAGGCATGAATCTTAACTGATGAAAAGGATAAGCCTTTGTCCAGCATCTCAGTTAAATATTGCAAAATCTGAGGAATATTTGGTACAGTCATGTTAATACCTCGTGCCTGGTTCCAAGCACAGAATCTCTTCCATTTTTCAGCATAAGATTTTCTGGTACTAGGCCTCCTGGCCTCCAAAATAACATCCATCACCGCTTTAGAGAGAGGTGTGTTTTGAATGACTACAGTATCTGCCATGATGCCAGATTTAAGGTCTTGAGTTGGCTGTGCAGGATCTGATTGTTGTGTTGGGACAGTAAGTAAGGAAGTTGAGGTAATGTCCAGGCTGGGTATTGAGACAAGTTCCTTAGGATTGGGTACTAGTGCTGGCGGGGCCAGTCTGGGGCAATCAGTATAATTTTTGGCTTCTCTTGTGTGACTTTTAGGAGTACCTTGGGGAGGAGAGGCAGTGGAGGAAAGGCATAGACTGTTAAGTTTTTCCAGCTGAAAGATAGAGCATCCACTTTCCATGCTTGCTTGTGATAAGTCCTTGTGCAGAATCTCTTTAGTTGGCAGTTGTGAGGGGAGGCAAATAGATCTATGTCTGGGCATCCCCAATTCCTTGTTATCATGCTGAAGACTTGCGGATCCAATTTCCACTCATGGGGATCCATGAGGTTTCTGCTTAGTTCATCTGCCAGAGTATTCATCTTTCCTGGCAGGAATTGTGCCTACAGATGAACTTGGTAAGTCAATGCTGTGTCCCACAAATTCATGGCTAGTCTGCATAGGGGGTAGGAATGAGTGCCTCCCTGCTTGTTTATGTACCACAAGACTGTAGTATTGTCCGTCTTTATCAGTAGTTGTCCCGGATGAAGTAGATCCTTGAAGGCTGTCAGGGCATTCTGAACAGCTAGCATCTCGTTTTGGTTGATATGTAGATGCATTTGGCTTGTGGACCATGTGCCCTGAATACATCTTCCTGCCATGTGGGCCCCTCAGGCATAATCTGATGCATCTGTTGTTAATATCTGCCTGGCTGTGGGTAAAGCAAATGGCTGTCCCTTGTTGTGGTGATAGGCCTTTGCCCACCATCAAAACTCCTGTTGCAGGCAGGGAATGAGGGTAATTATTGTTTCCAGGCTGTGGCAATGTTGAGTCCAAACACTTTTTAGATACCACTGAAGTTTCCTCATATGCAGTTTTGCATATGGAATTAGCAGAATGCAGGATGCCATGAAGCCCAAAGCCTGCAGAATTTTTCTTGCAGATAACTGGGTCTTTGTTGCCAACATTTTGAAATAAGTAGTCAGTTGCCTTTGTTTGTCTGGCGTGAGATAAGCCATCTGGATAGTTGTATTTAAGCTTGCACCCAGGAATATTATCTCTTGAGAAGGTACTAGTTTTGATTTCTTTTCATTTACTGTGTACCCTAGGCATGTTAGTAATCTTTTTACAAATGCCAGATGTAGTAGAATGTCCTTGTTCTCTGCTTGAATAAGGCAGTCGTCCAAGTAAGGATATATTTGTATTCCTCTTTGTCTGCAAAATGCAATTACTGGAGCCAGGCATTTTGTTAAGACCCTGGGCACAGTAGATAAGTCAAAGGGCAGTGCAGAGAATTGGTAGTTCATTGAGCCAGCTATGAATCTGAGGTATCTTCTGCATGATTGTCTGATTGGGACATGCAGGTATGCCTCTTTTAGGTCTAAGTCACAAGCCAAGCCTTCTTGCCCAGCATGGGCAGAAGCTGCTGCAGAGTCAACATTTTGAATCTTGGAATATCCAGGTATGTGTTTAGAATAGATACGTCCAGTATTGGTCTCCAGGCTTTGTCCTTTCTGGGCACCAAGAAAAGTCTTGAATAAAATCCTTGTCCCTGCTCTTGCTGTGGTACTTGCTGAATGGCCCTCATGTCCATGAGGGATGACACTTGCTTTTGTGCCTCTGCCCATTGATTTTTTGGCAGGTCTGGCAAACCATTTGCCCTTGGCAGGGTGTGAAAGTGAAACCTGTAGCCTTGTGACACTATATCCAAGACCCATTTGTCCTGGGTTATTACGTGCCAATTTTGAGTAAAAAGTGCTAGTTTCCCCCCTAAAGGTGCTGCCAGAAGGTACGTGCATGGTGCAGGCAGGGGGAAGTCATTGGGACTGTTTCCTGTATGGCTGTGATTTGTCTTCTCCGTTTTGTAGGTAAAAGCACCCCATTGTTTAGACCTATATGAGCCTTGGGGCTGGGATCTGCCTCTAGGGCATCTGTATCTGCCTCTTTGTGGCCTGTCTGACACTGGAAAGGACCAATTCTTTGTAGGCCAGTGCCTGCTAAATCTTGGAGGTTGTACCTGTAAGAAATCCTTGACTGTCTGCATAGATTTAGCTTTGTCCTCCATTTTCTTCAACACCTCTTCTGCTTTAACACCAAACAAGGTATCATGCTGTAATGGAGCATCTAATAATTTTGCTTTAACATGATCAGGAAGATTCTGTTCCTTTAACCAAGCATGCTTCCGAATGACAGAACCCATAACAGCGGCCCTGCAGGAGGCCTCCAGAGAATCAAAACCACATTGCAAAGTATGCTTTCCCACTTGTTCAGCTGCATGCAATAAATCCTGCATTTCTTTGTTTTCTGCACATTCAGAATTTATCAACATTTTCTGTTTAAGCAGTGACATAATATATTGCTGATATTTAAGCATATGAAACTGACAATTTAAAGCCCTTATAGCCAAGGTAGCAGAAGTGTAAATCTTTTTTTCCAATCTGTCCAGTGCCCTAGAATCCCTGTCAGAGGGGGGTAGGTTTTTTGCAGTGGAAGCCTTGACCCCTTTGGAACCTTGAGAGATAGTTTCTGGGTCAGCAGCAGAGTTCTTAAAAATAAATTTATGTGATTCAAGAACCCTGTAGTATCTGTCTGGCTTAACAGGAGCTGGAGGTAAAGAGTCAGGAGTCAGACTGGACTCTGAAAAAACATAATCTACAATGTCTAGCACAGGTGGAATAGCAAGGGGGCTGTGCTGAGGTAGTAAAAGGAAGTCTCTGAGCCTTTTCTTAGATTCTGAATAATCTTGGCTCTCCCAGTGGAAATGCTCCCTCATGGTATACAGAGTTTCCCCAAAAGAGTAATCCTCAGGAGGAGAGACTGAAGGGATAGATTCTTCAGCATCAGAATCCTCATAGGGAGGAAGACAGTATTCCTGATCAGAAGAGGAATCGGAAGAAATGGAAACCTGATCTGAAGAGTCATAGTCTGTCTCTTGCCTAGGCCTCTTATCAGGAGGGGGATGGGAACCCCTGATCAAAGTAATTAGGTCTTCGGCCATTTTCAGCATCTGTTTTTTAGGCATGGAGGCCTGTCCAAGGGGCTGTTGTACTTGTTTCTTTGTCTTTAGAGATGCTTTAGTCTTTGCCTTTGAAGCTGAAGTCGTTTTAACATATAACTGTGTAGGCCTGAAAACACCCTCAGAAGCCGATGCCTGCTCAGTGGCTCTGGACCTATCTGAGGGAATAGTTTCCGAGGTTACAATACCTTGAGTTTCCAGCGGCCTAGTTGGCTCCACGTGGGAGTCAGAAGCAGCCTGCGGCCCTAAAGTAGCGGGCGTCAGGGGCTGCGAAAGCACCTCACTGAAAACCAGCGAACCGGCGACTGGCTTAGAAGAAGCATCGTCGTCGGTTTTGGACCTCGGATGCCTGTCCTTTTCTTTTTCTTTGCGTTTCTTTTGAATTGCAGTAGTCGGATGGCTATCTGACGACATCTTGTAATTAAATCTTCTGCCAAAATAGTGAAATGCAAAATCATACCAACGCTTAATAGTGCGTTGGTTAAATCTAGCACAAAACCGACAATTAGCAACGTTGTGATCAGGGCCTAGGCAAGGAATACAGTAAAAATGGAAGTCCTTATGAGGTATTTGCTTCCCACAAGAAATACAATTATTAACTTTTTCTGACATTGGTCAGGAGAAAGAAAAAAGTTTCCCCAACGGGGTACTTAGCTTTTAATAAAAACTTTGGATCTGAAATTCGAACATGAAAATCTCAGGAGTTGGCCGACCGGCACTTGCGAACTGCTTCTGCTTCGGGCACCGCGTGGCAAGAAAGGCTGAAGAAAATGGCGTCGGGCTGCATGTTTTATACCCCTGGTGCACTGACGTCAGGGAGGAGGCGACAGCAACCGACGCCGGACCTAGACTTTGGAATTCAGGCCGACTGTGGGTAGCCTGCCAGCAGGATAACCCAATTGTAATGACTGCAACAGTGAAACACGATGAACATCACTGCCTTTTATCAGTTGGTTGTCTTATCAGTTGTGTTATTCTATCGAAGATAGTAACCTGAGCAAATTTGTTTGGATCAGTGAGGATATAAGTATGTTCCTTATTGCATCAACATTTCAATTATTAACATCTATGGAGGCTTGTTTATTTATTAATGAGATTGATTTTACTCAAGTTAAAGATGTTGGCATCACAATCTGTTTCTCTCTCTCTCTCTCTCTCTCTATATATATATATATATATATATATATATATATATATATATATATATATATATATATATATATAAAACAGTTGGGAGCAACATCTAGTCACTCCTAGCTGGATTTTTAATATATTTAATACTGGTTAATATTAATTACTGTATGAGTAGTTTCAAGTCCTGAGCTGTTTTCCTGGCTTCTGGCTCTTCAGTATTTTTATAAATACTGAGAAAATGCTGCCTAATATGCAGCAATGAGAGGCAGTAGGAAATACACAGTGCAATCTATTATATATTTTTTGGATCGTAACACCATGTTTTAGCAAATCAATATCCTGTAACAGAAGAAAGCATCTAACTTGCCTATACTACTGTTGAGATGTGTGGTACGTAGCAAAGCTACCTTCATCTTTGATA
Organism: Protopterus annectens; assembly: GCF_019279795.1. Taxonomy (NCBI): domain Eukaryota; kingdom Metazoa; phylum Chordata; order Ceratodontiformes; family Protopteridae; genus Protopterus; species Protopterus annectens. Next base: position 1,495,270,830 of record NC_056743.1, on the reverse strand, counting down.
TTTTTTTCAGTCTTGTTTAGTATTTTTTTCCTCCTTAAAATTTGAAGAAAGCTAAAAAGGCACAATGGGGACACAAAAAAGAAGTTATGTGCTTACCATAGCATTCCTTCTGTTGCCAATCTTCATTTATTCTTGACTGATGGACTCAGCCGTTATACAAATTCGACGCCAGCCAAAAAATCTCAAGCTAAGGCTCTACCCATACTGCCTCCCTTCCCATTACCTGAGATCGAGTTTGCCTACCAAGAAGAAAATATGGAAGTGCTGTCTGAGCAACAACCCTATAACAACCCCAGGACTAGTTCCGAACCTCCAGGAGTCTCTAGGAGGGGGCAGGAGAATAGGATGTCAAGAATGAATGAAGATCAACAACACAGATGGAACGTTATGGTAAGAAAATAACTTCTTTATCTGATGTTGTCAATCTTCATTCATTCTTGACTGATGGGACAGAGTCCCCAGCTACTTTAGTTCCTGGGCGGCCCTAAGGAAGGATATTCCTGAGCATCATAGGATGCTCTTCCCTGGAGACCATGTCCAATTTGTAATGAGTGATAAAGGTATGAGGGGTAGCTCAAGTTGCACCTGTGCATATGTCTTCCATAGAAGTTCTGGAATGGAAGATCACTGAAGTGGAAACAGATCTTGTTGAATGAGCTCTAATTTTTGTTGGTACTTTGAGTTTGTTCTGATTGTATATAAAGGTAATGCAGTCACCATTTTGATAAGGTGACCTTTGAAACAGGTTTTCCCAATCTGGTACCCAAAAAGGATAGAAATAGTTGGTCTGATTTTCTAGAGGCCTTTGTTCTGTCTAAGTAAAAATGTAACTGCCTGTGGATGTCTAACATGTGCAAGCAGTACTCTCCTTTGAAAAAATTTGGAAAGAAAACCAGTAAATCTATAGTCTGGTTGATATTGGACTCGAACACCACTTTAGGAAGGAAGGAGAGATTGGTTCTGAATAATACTCTTTCTTTGTGGAAGATGACATATGAATGCTTCACACACAAGGCCTGTAATTCTGAAATTTTCCTAGCAGACGTGGCCGCAACTAGGAAAAGGGTCTTCCAAGATAAAAACCTGAGGTCACAGTGGCTGCTGTCTCAAAAGGTTGACAAACTAAGCATTGCAAGACTAAGGTCAAATCCCAAGGTACTATTGGATCTTTGAAAGGTGGTTTCAAATGTTGAGTGCCCTTAAGAAAAATTTTGCAAGGATGGTGAGAAATCAATGAATGATCATCAAAACCATTATGGAAATTCAAAATGGCAGCTAAATTAACTCTAATGGTAGAAGTTGAGGCTCCAAATTGAAAAAAGGTGGCTAAGTATTCCAGGACCTTATCGACTGGAACCGAGAAAGGATTTAAGCCATTTGTATCTGACCAAATAGAGAATCTTTTCCATTTGTTAAGGTAACGTTTTCTGATGGACGGTTTATGTTATGAGAAGCCAGAAGTATCTTTTGCACTGGGGAGGACAAATTGTTTCACCTGGCAGTTACTGAAAGTGGAGAAACCAAGCTATCAGCTTGAAATGTGGAAGGTTGAGATGCAACAAGCCCTGAGGGTGGGATAACAGATCCAGAGTTGGATCCAGAGTCCACGGACGGCGAACCAGGTGAGGCCAGATAAAGTGAAACCAGACTTGACGGGGCCAGTAAGGTGCAATGAGAATCACTTTGCTTCTCAACTGCTGGGCTTTCCTCAGAAACTGGTGAATTAAAGGAATTGGTGGAAAGGCATACAGACATCCTGGGGGCCAATCGTGAAGAACTGCATCTCTCGGGGACTTGCCGCGAGGGGGGACTAGGGAAAATACCTGCTGCAGTTGTGGTTTGTGGGAGAGGTGAACAGGCTGCAGCAAGGCTGACCCCATTGACAAAAAAATGTTGTCACGTTGGGATTGAGAGACCAGTCATGAGGTAGAAGGATACACCTGCTTAGTTTGTCTGCAATCACTTTGGAGTTCCCCAGAATATGCGTTGCTATTAGAAAGTGGTTGGAGGCGACTGCCCATTGCCAAACTCTTAGAGCTTCCCAACATAGTGGGTAGGATCTGGATCCCCCGTTTGTTGATGTACCTGATTACTGACATGTTGTCTGACTGGATAGCAATTGTCCCGGATGGAAGGGCAGACTGGAATGCTTGCAACACTAAAAGCACTGGCCTCGGTTCTAGGACACTGATGTGCAGATTGGCCTCCTGAGGGGACCAAGTGCCTAGGATTATCACAATCAACAGAACATACTGGAGGAACAGGTTCATAACCCAGAGACTTCCCATGCTATGGAATAGACTTCCCATACATGTCAAGCGGAGCATCTCACTGGCCCTCTTCAAAAGGCATCTTGATGAGTGGATGGGAAATTTAAAATTTACCCCGGGGATCACTCCAATGGCTCTATTCAACAGATGCACTAGGAAATAAGGTTGGGTGGCATGATGCCAGGGTAATCCTATGGGCTAGGCTTGTAAAGGCTCCAGGTCCGTTAGCCTAGTACACACCTATGAACCTATGGTCTTTCTCTGAAAATGCCCCCCCACCCTATCAGGGAAGTGTCCATGGACACTATGGCCTTGGGCTGAGTTGGGAAAAAGGATGACTCCATAAATCCTCTCCTGGCTTCATCCACCAAGATAAATCTTTCTTGCAGTGATTTGTTATAAGGATTGGATGAGACATGGGGTGAGTTAGAAGTGACCATTGTGCTGCTAGGAGCCATTGAAGTAGCCTCATGTAGTACCTCACCAGGGGACTAAAGTTATTGTTGCTGCCATAGATCCGAGAAGTGGTAGAACCAGTTGGGCAGGAACTTTGTCTTGGGAGAGAATCACTCAAAATTGCAATCTCAACTTTAACAATCTGTGATGAGAAAGGGAGGCCACACAGGATTTCGTATTCAGTTTGCTCCGATGAAGTCCAGGTCCTGTGTGGGAGATATTAGTGATTTTTCTTTGTTGATTGAAATGCCTAAGAACGTGGCAAGGTGTAGACTAGAGTCTGTGACGCAAAGCAGCAGATGCCTGTTGGGGGCAATGAGGAGGCAGTTGCCTAGATATAGAAACACACGGAATCCCTGTAGCCTTAAATGAGCTGCTACAACTGCCATGCATTTGGTGAACACCCTGGGGACTGTGGTGAGACCAAAGGGCAGTGCCTGAAATTGGTAATGACTGGCTCCTAGCCAAAAGTGGAGATATCTTCTGGAGTATTTGTCCTTCTTTATGTGGTAGTATGAAGATCTATAAAACACATCTAAGCATCCTTCTCTAGAAATGGAAGGATAGACTAAACCATGACCATCTGGAATTTTGTCTGTTGTACAAATTTATTCAATACATTGAGATCCAAGACTGGCCTCCAGTCCCCTTGTCTTTTTTGGCACTTAAAAGAATCTTGAGTAAAATCCAGTTCCTATCCAGTCTGGTGGGACTGCTTATGTGACTCTTTTTGAAGTAGCTTTTGAATTTCTAGTGCTGCTATATCCCTCTGACTGGGTGGAACATCAGGGATTCACCTTTGTGGTTTGGGGAAAAGAATGAAGGGAATGCGATAACCGCTGCTGATTATTGACTGCAACCAAGAATCCAATGCTATTGTGAGCCAGGCTGAGTGGTGCAGAGAAAATCTTCCCCGACTGCTTCCAGAGGTAAGCAATCGGGCCACCATTCAGGGGCGCTGGAAGGGTTATCCAGAAAAGGAATCTCTGGAATGCTCATTGCATGGACCCCCTCTTCCACAGGAGGGCCATCTTCCAGATGGGTACCCCCTCTCTGCCCCAGGGGGAATACTCACCATGTATGTCCTGAAAATGCCCTTGGGTCTTCTTGAACTACATCTTTACACTCCTCTGATTCCTAGAGTAAGGTCATTGCGGAGTGAAAAAATGGACGCCCACAGCAGAAAGGGTCTTCCTGTCTTTTTCACACCTGGCTAACTTGCCTCTAACCTTTGGGCCAAACAATGAAGTAGCATCAACTGGAGCACTGACAAAGGAAGACTTAAAGGGGTCCGTAAAGTCACACAAGTGCATTCACAATGGCAGCACCTGTACCCACTGCTCTAAATGTCCCTTCGGCTGTATGTGCAATAAGCCACATAGATGAATTAGAGATCGATCCTAGGGTGGCAAGCTGGGAGGCAACCTTATCTTGGACCTCATCAGACACTGCTCATGCCAGGGTATCTGAGAGCTCAGTTATCAGATCCCTTTGGAGTCTAGTGAAGTGCGCCAAAAAATTCAAGGACCGAATAGCAAAGGTCGATGAAGCAAAGACCCATTTCCCAAATCTATCATCCGGGACTCTCGGTTGGGAGGATGGACAGTTGAACTCTCTTTGGCGAGTTCCTTCTTAGTGGCCACCACCACCACCACCATGGCATCCACTGCTAGACCCTTAGACCAATGTGGCTGATCCTCCGAGGCTGAAAGAATTTTGTCTGGTCTCCAGGGAATAGGATCTATGGTGTCAGGAGCCTTCCATGCATGCTGTACGATGTTTGATTAGTTCATCAGCAGGCGGGATCACCCAAGAAGTAAATGGTCAGGCACAAACTATTAAGGTACCGAGAGCTGTAGACAGAGCCACAGAAAAAAATTAGAGCCGATCCAGGGATCCCAGAACCGGTAGCCAAATCTCAGTCCCATGGGTGCATCGGTTCCGATGGAGCTGAAGATCACAGAGTAGGTTCTGGTACTGAGGTGAGATCCACCGTCAGTACTGAGGTAGCTGGCACCAGGACTGACAAAGCAATGGGCTCCAAGACCTGAGGAGAAGTTGAAGGAGGAATATATGTAGGAGTCCTGGGAGAATAAGCCTTGGCTCTGGGAGGGAGGGAGTTCTGAAAGGGAGCAGGAAGGCCTCTGGCTGCCAAGAGCTGATCCACTAATCTAACTACATCCATTTCTGATAGGCTCCCAGAGGAATGGACTGCCATTCCTGAAGGGGATTCAGGTCTTTCCAATAATGGACTCAGCTGCTGACCTAAGAAGAGGTCTATTGAAGGGGAATATCTAGTCCTGGGGGTACTTATAATGCCGACCCTCAGCACCATAGACTTTTGGATAGAAGGTGAAGATGGGCTCGAAATAGTGGAAGTGGCAACTATCGGTGCTGGGAAGGTCGTCAGCGCTGAAGTCATGGTCGGTACCAAAGATGTCTGGATACGTTTAATAATAGATGTCACCGTGGTAGACTTTGTTGGTTACGGTGCTGGACCAGAAGGCATTGATATCCTTGACATTTTCACTTTGGGTTCCAAAGAAGGTGTCAGAACCTGAGATTTTTGAGTCTTAGAGTCATGTACCTTGGGAGAAGACGGTACCAAATGGCTCCATTTTTTAGAGTCAGATTTAGGAGATTTTGAAGTCTCCATCTCAGAAAGAGCTTAACCAAAAGGACATTTCAACAAGCCCTTAAGTATCAGTTTATTACATCTCTCTGCAGGAGTTCAAGCACCAAAGCCCTTACAGAGTTCACACGGAGGTTGTATTTCCAGATTAGGGACAGCCAAGCAATAGACGCAGGAAAGATGTCCATCTGAATCGGGCATCTTTCTGCCACAGTCCTTACATTGTTTAAACCCGGAGGTTCCTTTATGCTTTTCTGCCATGTTATTGAGTAAAGTACAAGGTATGCCCACATGCACACACACTCACTCAAAGAAAAAGGGGAAAGACAAAAGAAAAGCTTTTTTTTTTTTTTTGAATATACCAACCATGGTACATAAAGACTAACCAAAAGGGTAAGAAGAAGAAAAGGGGGGGGGATACCAATGATGGAATTCAAGAATTACCAATGGTAAGCAGGAAGGAGAGGCCTATACCAATGGTGGTAAAAGAGAGCTACCTTGAGGTAAATATGGGGTTAGAAAGTTTCAAATACAGTCACTCGGACAAAAACAAGGAAACTAGAGAATAGTAAATATCACAGAAAAGAAGCAAAGGATAGAATAGACAAATAGCAAAAAATTTGAGCACTTAGCTGAGAGCAATGGCTGGTGCATCCAATTTTGTACGTGGCAAACGAGATCTGAAGGAATGGGAAGAGAAGCAGTATGGGTAGAGCCTTAACTCTAGCTTTTTTGGCTGGCACGAGCTTTGTATAATGGCCAAGTCGGTTCCGAGGGTTTGGAACCGAACCCATCAGTCAAGAATGAATGAAGATTGACAACATCAGATTTATGTGTTCATAAGAGAGGTGAAGTCCATTAGGTGCAAACCACTCGGCTGGTTTCATGTCTCACTCTTAGATGAGAAACACTGAATCCCCTGTAATCCAAGATTATAATATGAATTAAGTGTTTTTGTAAATTGTTTAAACAGAAAAGCCATATATCTTTTTACCTCAAGAGGCATCACAGATAAATCAGCTGTCACTTTACTATATACAGTACTCCCTTGCTAGTTGACATCAGTATTACCTCCTCCTCTCTCAGCCACCAAACAGTTCATGAAGTTTATTGCTATTCTGATTCACATTTTGAGTGCAGTGAAGGTGGGTATGCAATTATCTTTGTCAAGTTAAAGTCTGCAGTGCTGAATGCCTGTACAACTGTTATAATGCTCCAGATACTAATATTTCAGGACTGATGGCATGCAGTGATACAGCCACATGTATTTTTTCACACCTTTATTGAATTATCACTTAAGTCACAGGCAAACATACATTTAAACAAAAGAAAACAAATCATATTAACATGTCCCTAAACAGTTATACAAAAAAGTGATGTATAATGTTATCATCCATACAACCTTACAAAATTACTAAATTTCTGCCTTCCCTTAAATTTCACTCCTCTTCCACCAAAGAATTATTCTGCATGTATTATTCCCACAATTTCCATTTCTTCTGTGTAATTTGCTGCTACCTTTTTCTGAATATCTCAAATCCTCTTCTCTCATCTCCTTTATAATATTCACTACTTCAAATATAGTCAGTTTACACTTTCTTAACCATTTTCTAGTAATTACTTTTTTAGCAGCCACCAGAAAAAAAGAACTTATGTCTTACCATAATGTTCCATCTGAGTTGTCCACCTTCATTCATCATCAACGTATGGGTTCAGTTCCAATCCTTATGAAGCTTCTTGGCTGCTTCTATAGCTTGTGGATTCAAAAAGGTCTTGAGCATGTCCCTTACCATTAATGTTTATGGTAGATTACCTCAGATAGAGTTTGCTGATAAGTGAAAGAAAGATGTGAAAATATATGAAAGGAGACTGTATCTGCAGTAGCCATATATTCCAAAAGGTAAAATCTCAGTTGAATGCCTGTTCTTCCAGGAAATCTGGCAGGGGGAGGAAGGGAGTGGAGATGATGACAAATGAAGATGGACAACTCATATGGAACGTTATGGTAAGATATAACTTCTTTATCTGAAGTTGTCAGTCTTCCTTCTGTCATCATTCTAGGAGGACTCAAGGAAGGATATTCTTGAGCAGTATTGAACCAAATGATGCTCTTCACCTAGAGACCAGATCTAACTTGTACTGAGTAACAAAGGTATGGGGAGACAACCAAGTTGCAGCTGCACAGATGTCATCCATGGATGTTCTCGACTGGAAGACAGCAGAAGCAGCTACCACTCTTGTTGAATGTGCTTTTGGGGTATAGACAAGGAAATACCCATCATCCTATAAACAAATTAGATGCAGTATGAAATCCACTTAGCTAGGGTTACTTTGTTCACAGGTTGTGATAATTTATTATGTGAAAAGGAAACAAACAGCTGGTCAGATTTCCTAATACCCTTGGTCCTGTTAAGGTAGAATCTTAGTTGTCTGTGAACATCTAACATATGTAATGAGTACTCACCCTTGTTAGACAAATTTGGGAAATGCATTGGTTAAGGCTGTTTTTTGAAACTACCTTAGGTAGAAAGGATGGGCTGGTTCTGAGAGAAACTCTATCCTTATCAAAAATCAAATATGGTGGTCTAGACAAAAGTGCTTGGATTTCCGTAATTTGTCTAGCTGAGGTGAAGGCTGCCAAAAAGATAGTTTTCCAGGATAGAAACTTTAGATCACACCTAGAAGTTGGTTCAAAAGGGGATTGCGTCAAAGCTTGCAGCATCAGAGTAAGGTCCCAAGGAGGAGTAGGATCATTGTAAGAAGTTTTTGGAGGAGTGCACATTTCAAAAAGTCTTTACAAAGCCTGTGTGAAGCCACTGATGATCCATGGAAACCACTGTGGAAATTAGAAATGGCTGCCAGTTGGACTTTAACTGTAGAGGTGGGAGTGCCTTCATTGAAAATGGAAGATTGAAAATGAAGAATTTCATAAACTGGCAATTGAAAAAGGATCAAAGTGATGTAGAGAGACTCAATGAACAAATATTTTCCATTTACTTGTGTAAAGTTTACCTGTAGATGGTTTGTGAGATGACAAAAATATGAGTCAGACTGGGGAAGAGAGCATATCATGCCTGGCCACTAATGGAACTGGAGAAACCAAGCTGTCAGCTTGAGAGATGTAATGTCGGGGTGACTGATCCCTGTTGGGTGTGACGGGAGGTCCAGAGTTGGATCCAGAATTCAAGGTTGTTGTATTAGATGAGGCATCAGCTTGAGAGATGTAATGTCTGGGTGACTGATCCCTGTCAAGTGTGACAGGAGGTCCAGAGCTGGATCCAGAATTCAAGGTTGTTGTATTAGATGAGGCAAAAGGAAGGGGAACCAAATTTGCAGAGGCCAAAAGGGGGCAATGAGGATGACTTTGTTCAACTTGGCTGCTTTCTGTAGGAATTTGGGAATTAGTGGGGTTAGTGGAAAAGTGGAAGGGATACCGGGTGGCCAGTTATGAAGAGGAGCATCCCTCAGTAATTCCCTCTCTTGGGGGATGAGGGCAAATTAGTTGCTGCATTTGTTGTTCAGAGGGCAGGCAAAACATTGCAGCAAGGCTGGCCCCATGTGCAGAATATCCTTTCCAATACTTTTGGACTGAGGGACCACTAGTGAGGTAGAAGAATGCACCTGCTCAATTTGTCTGCTATCACATTTGACTTTCCTGGGATATATGTTGCAATCAGAAAGTGGTTGGATGAGATTGCCCACTGCCATATTCTAAGGGCTTCTCAGCATAAAGGGTAAGATCTGGTTTCCCCTTGTTTGTTGACCACTGACATGTTGCCTGTCTGAATCGCAGTTGGCCTATAGGTAGACAGTCCTGGAATGCTTGCAATGCTAATAGCCCTGCTCTCGTCTCTAGAACATTTATGTGCAGATTGGCCTTTGTTGGGGACCAAGTGCCTTGGGCTATCTTTCCCTGGCAATGCCCCCCCCCCCACAAGCTGGGCAGCATCCGTGGTCACTGTGGCCTTGGGATGAGGGTGGAATGAACGGGCATCCTTGTAAGACTTGTTTTGAATGAATCCACCATTGGAGGTCTCTCTTGCATGTGTTGGTGATTAAGACTGCCATTGACAAGGGGTGCTGAAGGATGGACCATTGTGCTGCAAGAAGCCATTGTAACATTCTCATGTGGAACCTGGCTAGGGGAACAAGAGTTATGGCAGCCACCATTCATCCTAATGCTTGAAGTACTAGTCATGCTGGAACTCTGTTTCTTTGTTATAATATATGGACATGAGTCTGGATAGTATAGTCTCCAATCAAGATGGAGGAAGTGAGGCAATGGAGGTTCTTGTGTCTAACAAAGCTCTTATAAAGGTAGATGTTGTGTTGGTTCCAGCGAGGATTTTTAGAAGTTGATTGTGAAGCCTAGATGGTCACATAATTGTAAGACTTTTTGTTTTGCTGTTAGCAGTAGCTGCCTGGCAGTAGTGGAAATGAGCCAGTCGTCTAAGTACAGAAACACCCAGAATCCTGGGCATCTTAAGTAAGCTGCTACTACTACCATGCATTTGGTGAACACCCTGGGGGCTGTGGTGAGACCAAAGGGCAGATTCTGAATTGGTAATGACTGGCTCCCAGCTGGAAGCGAAAGAATCTACTGGAACATCTGTCCATCATTATGTGGTACTATGCATCCTGAAGATCTATAGAACCCATCCTGTCATCCTTTCCTAAAAATGGAAGACTGGACTGAACTGTACCATCCAGAATTTCTTTTTTAAAAACAGATTGTTCAGTTCACTGAGATCCAAAATTGGTTTCCAGTCCACTGTCTTTTTTGGCACTAAAAAGAATCTTGAGTAAAAAGCAGATTCTATTTGATCTGGTGGGACTTCTTGGATGACTCTTTTTTCTAGCAGCTTTTGCATTTGAATGGCTGCTTGTTCCCTCTGACTGGGTGGAACATCTGGGAATTTCCTTGACTAGGGAGGTGGAAGGGAAAAAGGAATTATATAACCTCTGGAAATGATTCTCTGCACCCAAGTAATGGAGGTGATTTCTTGTCAGGCCTTTAGGTGCAGGGATAAGTGACCCCTGATTGCCTCCAGAAGTGGATAATCGGGCCTCCATTCAGGTGCGCTGGAAGGGCTTCCTGAAGAAGGAATCCCAGAAACCCTGGTGCTGCGGGCCACCTCTGCTGCGAGGGAGACGCCTTCCATTATTGTTTCCCCCTCTGCCCCTAGGGGCACCATCACCAGGTGTATTCTGGGAAGACCCTTGGGATTTTCTGAACCAGATTTTGCCTGATTTTCACTGGTTCCTAGAGAAGAACCTCTGAGGAGTCAAAAAATGTACTCCTACAGCAGAAAGGGTTTTCCCATCCTTCTCATACCCGGTTAAAGGGTCTCTAATAGTTGGGCGAAGAAGGGATGTGCCATCAAAAGGTGCACTGACAAATGAAGACTTGAAGGGCTCTGCAAAATTGCAAAAATGCATCCAGACATCCCTCCTTATGAAAATACCTGAACCAGCTGCTCTTGTAGTTCCTTCAGCCACATGTGAAATTAGTCAAATGGAAGAATTAGAAATGAAAGTCAGGGTAACCAACTGACAGGTGACTGATTCTCATACCTCCTGAGAAACAGTTCCAGTGAAAGCATCTGACAGCTCCTTAATCAGATCCCTCTGTAATCTAGTGAAATGTGCCAGGTAATTAAAAGACTGTAGGGCAAAGGTTGATGAAGTGTAAATTCACTTCCTAAATCTATCCATCTTCCATGACTCCTTGCTGGGGGGATGGACAGAGGAACTTTCCTCTGCTACTTCATTTTTAGTGGCTGCTTCTACCACTATGGCATCTACAGGAACTCCCTTCCTCCAGAAAGACTTATCCTTCGGGGCTGTGACAATTTTGTCTGATCTCTTGGGGATTAGTCAGTGGCCTTCCACACCCGATGAGAGATCAACTCAATCAGCTCGTTGGTGGGTGGAGACACCCAGGAAGTAGATGGGCAAGTACACAGATTCCTCGGTTGAAGGGTTGAGGGACTTCCAATCACCTCTCTGCTTGAGAATTTCCAGGATGTCTCCAAAGAAGACATCATCAAGAGGTGATCTGGGGGACCTTTCACCCTCATTGAAATCCATGTCTTCTGTGATGGACTCTTCTGGAGAGTCTAAGTGTTTCTTCCTACACAATTTTTCTGAGGGATCTCCTCAGGGGGAACATCTAGGGAGGTTTCAAAAGAAGAGGAGGTACCTTGTTGGGTAACCTGAGGCTGCAGTACCTGCTGACCCTGTGGAGGGGCTGGTTGATGCTCCAGGCCTGAAAGAGTCAGGGACGGAGGCTCCAAGGAGAAAGGAACTGACTTGGTGCTAGAAGTAGTCAATGCCCTCTTCATGGCCTCAAAGGCTGACCCATCAAATGACAAGTGAGACTCCAGAACCAAAAAAGTGGACCTCTGGGTTGAAGCCCCTCCCTGCACTGATGAAGTCTTCCTCGAGACCAAAGTCAGATCCGAACTTGTCCATGCTGATACTCTGAAATGCTGAGACAGCTCTGATAAAAAGGGAGCAGACCCCAGTGCCTTGGAATTGACAGTCAAGCTACGGCTCTGAGAGGACTCTGGTTCTGACACAACTGAAGTGCTCGGGGCAGTCATCCACTCCGAAGAAAAGCATATGTTTGGAACCAATGTGGTCAGTTCCAGAAAACTTGGAAATGGGGACTCTAAAGTACCCATAGAGGTTAGAGGAAGAGGTATGGAAGGGGAAGCAGAGGGTATCCATGCCTGTCCTGAAGGGGTAGGAACCAAGGGAGTGCCTGATATGACTTGGGCCCAAATTATTTTCTTCACCAACCTCTCCACATCATCTTCAGTTAGACTCTTGGAAGAATGGATGGAGACCACCGAGGGGGATTTTGGTTTCTTCAAGAACAAGAAGGGAGATGGTGGCCTGTCAGCAAACAGGTCCACTGAAGTGGAATACTGAGTTCTAGGTAGGGGAGCAAAGGAAGATGCCAATTGTTCTTGTGCTGACGAAGGTGTCAGAACTGAGAAGCAGACATCAGTACAGAAGCATGCTTCGGGGTCAAAGATTTAGAATTTGGCTCAGATGTCTTCCTCTTTTTTGGACTTGGCACCAAGGAAGTGCTCAGAACTGAGGCAGAGCATTTCTTCTCCTCTAAGGATCTAGAGGAGGAGGAAGAAGCAGAAGAGGTATGTCCAGATTTTTGTTTAGTCTTGTCCTGAACTTTAAAAGTTTTCATAATTGTAATCCAGGTGGCCTCAAGGCCACTATTTTAGAGAAAATATATTGTGATACAGGCTGTAAACTTACTAGGAAATTGTTATATAAGGAAGCAGTATTTATTTTGAAATATTCTACTTTGACCCCTAGAGTGCTTAACACGGAATGCTGCTGGAAGTGTCTGATTTAAATTTAAATTTTATTGTATTTAATTATATTGTTAATAGGGGAGTTGCTGGTATATATGGGAATGACTTTTAAATTATTTTTTACTCCTTGAAGGCTTGGTGCAAGCCGAGGTGCTAGAGACTGGTTTTAATAAAAGTCTTGGCTGGCTTTTTGTGGTTTATTTACCTGACCTTTCTACAGTTCATGTTGTTTTACTACTTCTGACAGAGTACTCTGTAGGGAATTTTTAGTCTAACAACTTGTTACACTCTCAAAATATATGTTCCTAGTTATCTCTTTCCCATCACACCTCCAACATTTCCATCTACCTGGGGAAAAGTTCTTTGGAGACTGCTTGGGGTATAAAAATACCTATGCAAACACTTCCAAGAAAAAATCCTAAATCTTCTAGACTTTGTTGCATGCTAGGGAACCATACATATGTTCTCCCATTGTTTTCATGCAAATTGTTTATCCAATCTCTCTTCCCAATCTTTTCTAACCTGCTTTGAATGATTCCTATAGCTATTGTGCAATATTTTATATGCCCTAAGAATTATCCCTTTTTTATTTATTTAAATTAAATAAATAAATAAATATTACTGAAATTACTCACCCTGTACACAGGCCATTGCCAAGAAAGTGACCACCTCTGGGTTAATAGCCATTACATCTGTAGAATGAAACTGCTTAAACAGACTTTTCAGACAGGAGGCTTAAACTACTCAAGTAAGAGGCCCACAATGGTAAAAGGCATTCAAGGATGATGTAAAAGATGTTTAAAATCAAAGGATGAGATATCATGTACAACACAATTATTTTCACTCAATATACTTCATTAAGAGTTTCAGTAATAAAGACCATGCAACAAAAATAAATAAGAATAACAATTGCACCAATTATATAATCTACATGGGATAGAAAGACAACCAGTAACTCTAAGGAAAAGCAAAGAATCACAAAAAAAATATTACAGTGAAGAGAACAGAAATGGAAGTACAAAAAACACTGTTAAGCATGGAAAGGAGAAAGGAAGATAACACAACTGAAATAACAAACCACTGCCCAGATTTGGAGCTTCCTCACATATGTTTCACAAACAGCAAAAGTATAAAATATTTAGGGAATGTTATCAGACAGGACCCCTCCCATTGAATAGTATCCACCAGAACAGTGTCCAAAAGGATGTGTAGTGTTGATTAGTGACAGCCAACAATGAAAATAAAAAAGGAAGTATAACTCCAAGGAAAAACTTCTAAGCATTTTGGTAGTCCAACCTTCATCTTGCACACCTCATGTCATCTATAATCATATACTATTTTGTTATAATTTGATGTAAATATTACCAGTTATGGTCTGAAACGTATGGGGAAAAAGGAAATAAGAATATTGTATGCATTCCCCCCGAAAGCATGGAGACTATGCTTGCTACAGAATGTATGGGTGTTAACATTAAGTCAAGTAGGCAGCATTCCTCCCAGATTACTATGGCCTAGTTGCATCATAGACCAATGATACTTAAGTTGCATGAATATAATAGCAAGTCTCAACTACAGCATTCATGAAGAATGGGATGAATACTGAAAAAGCAATAGCCACAACTTCAGGCTCATGGTGGAGAAACCATAATGCCATTCAGGACCACAGTGGCAAAGCATGCTCTGTTCCTGAAAATCAGCTCGCATTGCAGTGCTTTCAAAAGATATGGATGGAAGTCCAAGTAGCAGCTTAGCATAGGAATGCTTCTGAAAAGGCAGCAGTGGTTGTTGCTCCTGTAAAAGGAGTTCTTACTTGACATTCATATTTCACCAGAGTGATCTTGGCAAAAGGCAATGCAGTTACTATTTAGACAATCTCTGTTAGGTATTGGCCATCCTAGGTTTTCTTGCTTTAAATTGACAACAGCTAGACTGTTTTTCTCTATCTTGGGTTCTGTCCAAGTGAATTCCCAAACATCTGAGAACATACTGGGAGCACAGTAGTCTCTTGCTTGCGTTTCATGGTTCAGGAAAAATACTGGCTGTTGCACGCCATCTGACACCACAATAGACATGAAGGACAAGTTAGATCTTAATTACACTGTCTCAGTGGAAGACAGTGTAAAATCCAATGGCCAACAACAAGGCTTGCAGTTCAAACATCATATGAAGAGAGACAGTGGCCACCAGAATAATGAATTTTTCATACCAGAAATTTAACAAGCACAATCCTTAGATTGTTAAAATGTAAGAAGCAAGGGAAAGTTCAAACACCATGATGGAGTCAATGACAGTGAAGTGCAGAATCTCTTTCAGGAAAAGGATGAGTGCAAGCTTCAAAGGAATGCAAGCTGAGAGCAGACAGGTAAATCTTCACAGAAGTATATACATGATCTATTTGAAGAGGAGATTTGGGTAGCTCAGGATTTGTTGTACACAAACTTTTTGAAGTATAGTGCCCCAAACCATGTACTATATTAGTAATCTTGCCCACTGTGCAATGTAAGAATTTTTAGATTTGTGTTTCTGGGCCTACCTTAAAATAGAAATGACTTTTAGGCTAAAGGTCTTCCAAATCTAAATTAGAAGCTTATCCTCTAAATTATCAGCTTAAGGCTGCAGAGACTGGGATGTACTAGAGTGTCTTGCAAATGTACAAGGAGTAACCATTTCATTGAAGGAGTGAGGATTCTTCACTTTTTCTTTTTTTTTTCTTCTCTCCACTTTTGACCATCAGCTGCCTCCAGCTCTCCTCCTTGCTCACCAGAAATGCAGGACCCTCCTTAGTCTACCTTAGGCTCAACTTGACCCACATCTGGGGCCAGTAGGGAGACTGAGGGCAGTGGTAAAGAAACAAAATGTTGCTGGGGAGTGTGCCTCATTTCCCACCACCCCATGGCACCCTTGCAAGGTCTCCAATCACTGCCTTTGTAAGGTGCAGGTGTGCCTCCATGCATTCATAACATTCTGACTAAGCAGTTCATCACTTTTGCAGCATGGAGCTCACCAGGGTCTTAACAGTATATATTGCAACAACCTTCGGTTGCCTCCCCTTCCCAGGATGGGTGAGTCCACATCAGCTAACCAATTTCATACAGAAATCAGAAGGGGGGAATCTTTGCCTGTCAGAATAGTGGGTACATTATCAGAATGCCTGGCTTTCACCAGGACATAGGGTATCAGGTGTATGAGGGAAGGCATATTGACAACCCCTCTGCCTCTATATAGAGAAGGCCCTTATTGCCCACATCTGCTTGGACAGGAATCTGGAGGGAAAAAAATTCTTGATTGCAGTAACCTTCTGAGGGGCAAACAGGTTTAAATAGGGTCCGCTTATAGTTGCGTGATGGTTTTAAAGTTCACCGGGACAAAGGTTCATTCATGAGAAAGTACAGTTTTGTACCTACCATAAATGTAGATGTTCGAGTGTAAACACTGCTGCAGTCATTACACTTGGGTTATCCTGCCGTCAGGCGGACTGAGTTCCAAAGTCTTGGTCCGGCATCGGTTGCTGTCGCCTCCTCCCTGACGTCAGTGCAACAGGGGTATATAAGAATCAGCCGACGTCATTTTCTTCAGTTTTTCTTGCCCCAGATGTCAGGTGCCCCCAAATAGGTAGGCAATTCAAATTGCTAATAAAACATACATAAGAAAAGAAAACAACTTTCAGTTACCAGCAAATACTCCTCATAGGTAGTAAAGGGTAGAAGGCATAGATACGTACCAGCAAGTAAGAGGGGAAGGAGGGAGGGTAACCTGGACTGCAGCAATATTTACACTCGAACATCTACATTTATGGTAGGTACAAAACTGTACTATGTTCATCGTGTTACACTGCTGCAATCATTACACTTGGGTGGAATCCCAAAGCTGAGGTAGGGAGGCTGGTTCTATAAGGCATTAGGGGTGGCTATGAGGCCCTGCAGCACAGCAGTGGTGAAGCCAGCTCTGGATTTGGAGTATAAAGGCAAATGGTAATGCTTGGTGAAGGTATGCACAGAACTCCATGTTGCTGCTTCCAAAATCTCCTTGGTAGGTACTCCTCTGAGGTAGGAAGTGGCTGTTGCCCTGGTGGAGTGAGATCTAATGCTGCTAGGTACAGGTTTCCCATGGTGAGTATAGCAGAAACGTATACAATGTCCTATCCATTTTGAGATAGTCTGTTTTGAAATGGCTTTTCCCTGTGCTCCTACAGCATATGCTACCAATAATTGCTCAGTTTTTCTGAAAGCTTTGGTTTTGTCCGAGTAGAAGCATAACTGCCTGTGAATGTCCAAAGAATGTAGTAGTCTCTCCCCTTTGTTCTGTGGTTTTGGATAAAAAGTTGGCAAGTGAATAGTTTGGTTTAGAGCCACACTTGATACCACCTTTGGCATAAATGTAGGGTTAGTTCTTAAAGACAGCCTGTCCTGGTGGAAAATGAGGAAAGGTTCCACTGCCATTAGTGCCTGTAATTCTGAAACTCTTCATGCTGATGTTTTTGCCAGTAGCAGTGCAGTTTTCCAAGAGATGTATTTTAATTCTGCTGTGTTAGCTGGCTCAAAGGGAAGTAAAGTTAATTTTTCCAAAACAAAGTTGAGGTCCCAAGTTGGGGTAGGTGCTCTACGGGGCGGTCTTATGTTTTTAGCCCCTTTGAGGTACTGTTTGAGCAAAGGATTAGAAAAAATTGGTGGATCCGTGTTGTAATGAACAAAAATGGCTGAGGCGTGGATCTTGATGGATGAGAAGGAGAGGACCTTGTCTAGCATCTCAGTTAAATATTGAAGTATCTGAGGAATGTTTGGGACAAGAGGGTCAAGGCTGTGCGCCTGGTTCCAGGCACAGAATCTCTTCCATTTATCCGAGTAGGCTTTCCTGGTGCTAGGCCTTCTGGCCTCCAGAATGACATCCATAACAGCTTTGGAGAGAGGCATTGCTTGCTTGACTAAGGAATTTTCCATGCAGCTAGGTTTAAGGTCTTTAGCTGGCTGTGAAGTATCTGATTGTTGTGCTGTGTCAGCAAATGTGGGATTTGAGGCAAAATTTAGGGTGGTTCTTGTGCTAAGTTCTTTAAGACTGGGTACCAGTGCTGGCGTGGCCAGTCTGGTGCAATCAGGATCATCTTTGGCTCTTCTTGCCTGGCTTTTATGAGTACCTTTGGAAGGAGAGGTAAAGGAGGGAAAGCGTATACTTGCAGGTTTTTCCAGCTGAATGAGAGGGCATCCACTTTCCATGCTTGTGGATGGTAACTCCTTGTGCAGAATTTCTGTAGCTGGCAGTTCATTGGGGAAGCAAACAGATCTATGTCCAGGCTCCACCATTTTTGTGTTATCATTCTGAATATTTGTGGATTCAATTCCCATTCATGGGGATCCATGATGTTTCTGCTTAGGTCGTCTGCCAGTGTGTTTTTCTCTCCTGGCAGGAATTGTGCTTGCAGATGAACTTGGTAGTCTACAGCGGTGTTCCACAAGGTCATGGCTTGTCTGCAGAAGGGGTAGGAGTGTGTGCCCCCTTGCTTGTTTATGTACCACATAACTGTGGTGTTGTCTGTCTTTAGTAGTAGTCCTGGATGTAGCAGGTCCTTGAGAGCTATAAGTGCATTTTATACAGCTAACATCTCTTTTTGATTGATGTGAAGATGCCTTTGCTCTGTGGGCCACTCGCCCTGAATACATTTCCTGCCATGTGTGCTCCCCAGGCGTAATCCGATGCATCTGTTGTCAGTGTTTGCCTGGCTGTGGGTTGAGTAAAAGGCTGTCCCTTTTTGAAGTGACAAGCTTGAGCCCACCATCGAAACTCCTGTTGAAGGCAAGGAATTAGTGGTATAACTGTTTCCAAACTTTGACAGTGTTGAGACCATACACTCTTTAGGTACCATTGTAGTTTCCTCATATGCAGTCTGGCATATGGAATTAGTAGTATGCAAGATGCCATGTAGCCCAAGGCCTGCAGAATTTTTCTTGCAGGGAGTTGGGTCTTTGTTGCCATCAATTGAAAGTATTGAGTCAGTTGTCCTTGCTTGTCTGGCGTGAGATAAGTCATCTGGGCCATTGTGTTCAAGCTGGCACCCAGGAATATTATCTGTTGTGAGGGCACTAGTTTTGATTTCTTTTTGTTTACTGTGTACCCCCAGGCAACTTAATAACTTTTTTACGAACGCCAGATGCTTTAGAAGAATGTCCTTGCTCTCTGCTTGAATCAGGCAGTCGTCCAGGTATGGATAAATTTGAATTCCTTTTTGCCTGCAAAATGCAATTACTGGTGCCAGGCACTTTGTGAAGACCCTGGGCGCAGTACATAAGCCAAAGGGCAGTGCAGAGAATTGATAGTGCATTGAACCAGCTAGAAATCTGTGGTATCTTCTGCAGTTTTGTCTGATAGGGACATGTAGGTATGCCTCCTTGAGGTCCAAAGTCATGAGCCAAGCTTTCTTGCCCAGCATGGGAAGAAGCTGCTGTAGTGTCAACATTTTGAATTTCGGAACATCCAGGTAAGTGTTTAGAGAAGAAAGATCCAGAATGGGTCTCCAGGCTTTGTCCTTTCTCAGAACCAGAAAGAGTCTTGAGTAAAATCCTTGTCCTTGCTCCTGTAGTGGTACCTTTTGAATAGCTATCATGTCCATGTGTGCTGTAATTTGTGTTTGAGCCTCTGCCCATTGATTTGGTGGCAGATTTGGCATTCCTTTTAACCTTGGCAGAGTGTGAAAGTGGAACCTGTAACCTTGAGATACAATGTAGAAAACTCATTTGTCTTTGGTGATGCAATGCCAATTGTGATAGGAAAGTGCCAGTTTTCCTCCTAAGGGGGCTGCCAAGAGAGAGCTGTTTGGCAGCTGTACTGGCAAGTCATTGAGGCTGCTTTTTATATGGTTGTGGCCTGTCTTCCCCTCCTTTCTGGCCTGGTGTACCCCATTGTCGAGGCCTTACCCCATTGCCGAGGCCTGTAAGGACCTTGTCCTTGACCTCTACCTCTTGGACGTCTGTATCTGCCCCTTTGAGGTTTGTCTGTGACTGGAAAGGACCAATTCTTTGTTGGCCAATTTCTGCTAAAACGAGGAGGCTGAACCTGTAAGAAATCCTTCATCGTTTGCATAGATTTTGCATTATCCTCCACCTTCTTTAATACCTCCTCTGCCTTAACTCCAAACAATACATCCCACTGCAAAGGTGCATCCAGTAATTTTGCCTTAACATGATCTGGTAATGTATGTTCTTTTAACCAAGCATGCCTTCTAATGACAGAGCCTGTAATTGCTGCTCTACAGGAGGCCTCTAAGGAATCAAATCCACATTGCAAAGTATGTTCTCCCACTTGTTCAGCTGCATGCAATAAATCCTGCATTTCTTTAAAACTAGAAGGATCTGAATCTGGAAGCATCTTTTGTTTCAACTGAGACATCAAAAATTGCTGATATTTTAGCATGTGAAACTGGCAATTTAAGGCTCTCATTGCTAAAGTTGCAGACGTATATACTTTCTTTCCCCATCTGTCTAATGCTCTGGAATCTCTGTCAGAGGGAACTGGGTTTTTTGCTGATGAGGCCTTAATCCCTTTGGGTCCCTGAGAAATAGTTTCAGGGTCAGCAACAGGGCTTTTATACAGAAATTTGTGAGAGTCAGGAACTCTGTAATATCAGGTTTAACTGGGGCTGGAGGTAAGGAGTCAGGGTTTAAGCTGGATTCAGTGTACACATCATCCACAATATCTAACACTGGTGGAATAGCAAGGGGTCTGTGTTGAGGCAATAAAAGGAAGTCCTGAGCCTTTTCTTGGATTCTGAGTAATCCTGGCCTTCCCAATGGAAATGCTCCCTCATGGTATGTAAGGTCTCCCCAAAGGAGTAGTCCTCAGGCGGAGAGGCTGACGGAATTGATTCCTCAGCATCAGAGTCCTCATAAGGGGGTAAAGAATATCCTAGGTTTGAGGATGAATCAGAAGAAATGGACACCTGGTCGGAAGATTCATAGTCTGCATCCTGTCTGGGCCTTTTATCAGGACGGGGATGGGACCCCCTGATCGGGGTGATTAGGTCTTCGGCCATTTTGAGCATTTGTTTCTTAGGCATGGAAGCCTGTCCTGGAGAATGCTGTATCTGTTTCTTTGTTTTTAAGGGGGCTTTAGACTTAGCAGAGGGTTTAATGGTTAACTGGGTAGGTCTGAAAACACCATCTGAAGCTGTGGATTGCTCAGCTACTTCGGTTCCCTCTGAAGGGTTAGTTTCGGTGGGTTGAAAACCTAGAGCATCCGAAGGCCCAGCCAGCTCCACGTGGGAGTCAGAGGCAGTCTATGGTTCTGTGGAAGCGGTTGTCAGGGGCTGTGTAGGCGCCTTGCTGAAAACCGGAGAACCGGCGACTGGCCTAGAAGAGGCCTTGTCGTCAGTTTTGGGCCTCGGATGCCTGTCCTTGTCTTTGCGCTTTTTATGTATTCCGGTCGTCAGAAGTTCTGACGGCATGGTGTAATTGAATTTTCTGCCAAAATAATGTCGGGCAAAATCAAACCGACATTTAATAGTGTGCTTGTTAAACCTAGCACAAAACTGACAACCAGTGACGTCGTGGTCTGGGCCTAGGCATGGAATACAATAGGAGTGGAAATCCTTATTAGGTATTTGCTTCGCACAAGAAATACAGTTATTAACTTTTACTGACATCGGTCTGAGGCAAGAAAATGTTTCCCCAACGGGGTACTTAGCTTTGTAGAAGACTTCGGTTCTTGATTCGGAATGAAAATCTCAGGAGTCGGCCGACCGGCACTTGTGAACTGCTTTTGCTTCGGGCATTGCGCGGCAAGAAAGACTGAAGAAAATGGCGTCGGCTGCATCTTATATACCCCTGTCGCACTGACATCAGGGAGGAGGCGGCAGCAACCGACGCCGCAACAAGACTTTGGAACTCAGGCCGACTGGGGAACCGCCTGATGGCAGGATAACCCAAGTGTAATGACTGCAGCAGTGTAACACGATGAACATCTTACTTCAGTCCTGCTTAGCTGGTCTAAAATGGAATTCTGCTCCAAAGGAATGGAGGCAGACCTAAAGAGAATACTGAACTGCAGGCCTGCTTTCCACACCAGTGTAGCCGGGTTGTAGACTTGGGATGAGCAACTGCCCCCTTCCTTGCTGGTGTGTCATTGCAATCGTGTTGTCTGTTACAAGTGTGAAGGTGTTCAGCTGCCAAACTTCTCTGAACACTTGCAGTGCTCATATTAGTACTATTATCTTTTTTGTCACTGATGGTGTTGCTCTTGGATATTGTAATCCCACTGACCCTGAACCTTCAGATGAGCAGTGTGTGTTCCCAAGGCTACATTTGAAGCATCTATAGTCAGGGATTGGTGTCCATTGATGGGAGACAACAGTATCTCAGAGGTCTTTGAAACTTGGTTTATCTACCAGATAAACTTGCTATGTACATAAAGAGCCAGAAAGATGGTCATGTCCAGAGGAGGTTGATGCTGTATCTGTATGTTTCTCATTATCCATTTATCTTCTCCATATGGAACTTCACCAACTGAGTCATCAGGAGTGTGGCTGACATGTAATCCAAAGCTTTGAGGATTAACAAAGCAGTTATGCTATGATTTGTTAAGTCTAGGAAGGATCAGAAATAAAGTATATCTGGGAGAAGGAAAACACTATGCTTTCACATATCCAAAAGGACACCTATAAAGGTCTTTGCTGTAGAAGGGAGCAGGTTTCACTTCTGAATGTTTATGGTGATTCCTAAATTGGTGAGTTATGAAAGGAATTTATTTATTTTGTTTGTTTATCGGGGCAATATATTGATCACAAAAGACTATTTGCAGGCAGAGCTTAGGTGAAAATTTCAGAAAAAAATAAAACAAAAGTAATTCACAAACAAGGAGAAATCACAGGAGGCAGAGACTCCTACAGGTATTTGAAACAATGAGCAACCATTATTAATAGAGCAGAAAAACATTAGCAGTAAATAGGAGAGGTGAGAAAAGAGGGTTAAAATAGACATGATGTAGGTGGAGGCAGAGTGGGAGAGAGTAAGGTGATGTGTCTGGTGGAAAAGCACTTGGCAGTCAGATTTCTGACAGAAGACTCTTCAGTAGTTTCAGAAAGCAGGGAAAGATGAGATTTCTTTTAAGTAAGGAGAGGGGACTGCCAGACTTTGGGTGGATGAATGGAGTAAGAGTGGTCAGTAGAGTGCAGACTGATATGGGGACCTGGAAAGAAGGAACTAAATGGGAGAGATTGGAGGGGGTCCTTTTTTAATGGAGTTTGGTAGTAAGATGCAGGAAGGCACCTGGTTGAAATACTTTGAAGAAACCCTAGGAGTAGCTCCATTCTGTAGAAAACTTTGAGCCATCTGACTTTGAGGAGATTAGTGCAATGGTGTTCTGGATGAGACTGGAAATAATTAGTCAGATTTTATTTTCAATGGACTGTAGAGTGGATTGGTTTACATCAGATTACATCCTCCTGAAACTGCTGGAAGGAGTGGGCCTTTATCAGGAAGCAATCAAAAGAGGTAAACTTGTACCACAGATGGATGAAAAAGAGGAGTAAAAGCAGTTTGCGAATAATCTGGGAGCTGTGGACAGTCCAAAGGAGTATGGTGTGAAGAGGAAGGGATGATGGCCTACTAGGAATCTAAAAGACCTCCTGTGCCCTTTAAAGAAGGGTATGTGGAAGCAGTTGGATTTGATGTCCACGGTAACCATGACAGCCTGAGACATTAAAAGTGGAAGAAGAGCCTGAAGGGTTAGCATACTGAATCATTTTACCCACAGAGGAAATGTCCATGATGGGTTTTCATGTTCTGTCATTACATAGTGCCAGAAAAGCCCTGAATGAATGCCTGTACCTCACTCTGTAAAATGAATCCCTTCTGTTACCATGCAGGTCAAAAGATGCTAAAATACTTTATTTATATATACATTTATATGAAGACATTGAGCATAATAGAAAACCTTTTTATAGATACATAAGATGTAGAAGGAGTAAAGACACACAAATTGATAAACTGTGTGCAGATTCTAAAATTTACTCTCACAACAGATTATAGACATATTTACAAAATCTTATGCAAAGCAGTTTGGCTCCACAAAAGGGGTGATAAGTTCTCCTAGTGACATCCAGGTAACCCCAGATACTGGAATCAAATTAGATTATATTGAAAAAGAACTGTGCAAACTGGATCCAAACAAAGCACAGGGAGGAGACAGAATTAGTAACAATGACCTGAGAACACTTCAGCAAGAACTTAACACTACCATTATATCTATTACTCACTAGGTCATATAAATATGGGGACATTCCTCAAGATTGGTAGTTATGCACTTATTAAACCTGTCTTTAAGAGAAAGGGGAGTAGGAAAAACCCAGAATCATATAGACCCTTAAGCCTACTTTCATGTTGTGGAAAACTAATGTAGAAAGTAATATTGGAAAAGTTATTGTCAGAACTGGATAGGTTGGGACTAGAAACCATATATCAGCATGCATATGTTGAAAATAGATCTATTACCACTTGTAACATGATGTTCTATAACAATATAACAGCTATGAATGAAAAATTGTGCTGTGATGTAATTTATATAGATTTAACTTCAGCATTTGACAGGGTCATACACAAAACACTGATCAATAAATTAGTACAACTAGGTATTGATGTACTCTTGATAAGATGGATAGCTGCATGGCTTACAAATAGGACATGGCAAGTATCATACAGCAACTGGACAAGTGAAATCCTTGGTTACAGTCAGGGTGTCCCACAGGGCTCTGTCCTAGGCCCTTACTTGTTTAGATTGTATCTTTCACACCTTTTTCATCTGAGGTGTTCTACAGTCTATATGCACTTGACCTGAAATTGGGTAAACTGATTGAAAGTGTTACAGATAAGGCATGTCTGCAAAATAACTTGACTAAATTGACCATTTGGGCACAGGAGAAAGGCTGATAAAATGAGTACAGCAGAAATATACCAAGGGCATCCATGGATGTGAAAATCTAAGTTATTACGAAAGGCTAAAATATCTGAATTTGTACAGTGTCTCTTATCTAAGAGGAGATCTTATTCAGGTATATAAGGCATTTAGGGACAACTACCTTAGGGAATGTTTGGGGTTATCAAAAAGTACTAGAGAATCATCAGACAACCCATGTAGAAGATTCTATAAGAATGAGAAGTGTGCCAATTGGTTCTTTGACAGAGTAGCTGATTCATGGAACAGACTTCCAAATTACATTAGAGCAAGCACTAGTTTAGATATTTTTAAGAGCAGCCTGGACACTTACTATGGGAACAAGTTTTTTGGTATATTGGCAAGCTAGAAGGGCATTTATGCCCTTGCTTGAAATATTTGTAGTATGTATGTATGTATGTATGCAACACTGGTTCCAGTTTGTTTGTGTCTTTCGGCTTTTTTCTGGTTAGTTGTCGCCACAGCAGAACTCCGGTCCGCTAATGATTGGTAGTGGATTTTTACATACCGGGTTACCAGCCCTGACGCACAACCTTCAATGAAGGCACGCCCCATTCATGTATGCCTCCACACAGAAGACGCTCTAGCTGAGAATCGAACGGGACAATGTCTTGCTATGAGGCGACAACGCTACCACAGCACCACCACCGCAGTTATGCAACACTGGTTCCAGTACATTACCTAATCTACAGGTAACTGATTCCTCCACCTACAGACATTAGTTTCTTCACCAGGCACTGAAGTCAGGGCAAACAACTGAGCTTTGACAAATGTTAGTCTTCCACCTATCAAGTACGGGGCAAGTGGGAAGGATGTGCCCTGCAATCGTAACTGTTGGCAGAGATTTCATGGGACATACCTCTCAGCACAAGATATCTGGACAAAGACAAAAATAATAGGGGGAAGGCCCAAAAATAGGAACAGATGTTAAGTATTGCCCTTATAAACTTGTAAAGTTGATAGAATAACAGATGCTATGTTAATGTGTATTTTCTAAAGGATATTGATTCTGAAACTGAAATGTGTGTAATTATTTTAGTGACTTCAGTCATTAATGATTTTTCAGAAAACTACAGGGATCAGACCAAAAATATGGGGCAAAAATCTGCACACTGTGTAAAAACCTGGGCATGAGAGGTATGCCAGGGGAGGAGGTTAATTACCTCCTCTTCTGCGATGTTGCCTGCCCTGGCCTCTGCCTCTTTTCCAGTTGCCGTTCTTGATACCTTTTGTTTGCTTAAAATGTTCTGCTGCAATCTTACCTTTTTTAGAATATCCACTGTTTGGTGGGGACGTTTTTATTTAGGGACTGGTGGCTGAAATAACCTCTGCACTTCGGATAGTCCTCACATTCACTTTGTGATTTTTAAATACTTCTGAGGAAGGGTTCAAGAGGCAGTAGTTATTAAGAGTACTTGGAATCTGAGCCTTAACATCTTCAATAAGGGGCTGAATCCTGAGCCAGACATGTCATCTGAAAACAATTACTGTTGCTGCATGGCAGAGTCATATGTGGCATAACATCTACACGTAAATCATGCCTGCCCTCTTATATAAAGCCTGCATAAGCTTAGAAAGCTTTACCCTAACAGTGAAGCCCTCTATGGATTCTGCCATCTCCAATCTGCTCTGAGTTACAGCACAAAGGCATGAAAATTACAGAACCAACTGATATTGCCAACATCCTGGCAGATAGGTTCAGTGCTAACTTTACCCCCCACCCCCTAAAGGGCCAATATCTATACATGAAGACTGCAGAGTCCCTGTAATCACAACTACGCAGGTGAAAGCTGCACTCTCTAAAGCCAAAAACACAGCATCCATGGGACCGGACAACATCCCAGGCTGCGTTTTACACGAACTTCAGAATGAACTGGCTCCCCACTTAAGCACCATGTTCAATAATAGCCTTGCATCAGGCTTTGTGCCCACTGAATGGCGCACAGCAACAGTTATCCCACTCCACAAAGGGGGAGCCACCACTGGTCCCAGGAACTATAGACCTATTAGCCTGATGAGCCTGGTCTGCAAAGCCATGGAATGTATCATCATGGAACTCATAAACAAAGACATTAGTAACCTCCAAACTCTGGATCCCACCAAGTTCGGGTTTGTGAAAGGCAGATCATGCCTCCTGAACCTGATCGACTTCTTTGAGGCAGTCACCAAAGCTGTAGATGAGGGTAAAGTGGTTCACACAGCCTATCTTGACCTCACCAAGGCTTTCAACACCATCCCCCATTCTGGAATTATAGCTAAACTCAATAAACTAGGCATAAATCCCTACATCACAAGACGGGTTGCCAACTGGCTCACTGACAGAACCCACACTGTAAAAGTTGCAGACTCCAAATCTGACCTCAAACCAGTGACAAGTGGAGTACCACAGGGTTTCGTCCTGGGACCGCTCCTGTTTGGTATCTACTTCTCTGAAGTACAGACTAACACAGAAGGCCTCTGGCTAACGAAGTTCGCA
Organism: Protopterus annectens; assembly: GCF_019279795.1. Lineage (NCBI taxonomy): Eukaryota > Metazoa > Chordata > Ceratodontiformes > Protopteridae > Protopterus > Protopterus annectens. The sequence goes on along the minus strand of NC_056743.1, from coordinate 1,495,243,719 downwards.
GATGACTGCAAACTAGGAGCCATAGTCAAGTCCCCAAATGATGTGAACATCCTACAGAAGGGCCTCTCTGAGACAGATTGCCTGGTGTCAGAGCCATGGCCTCAAGCTCAATGACAAAAAGTGCAGTGTCATCCCCTTTGGTAAAAACTCTGTACCCATGAACACATAGGCAACAATCTACTTAACACCGAATGCGTGATAAGAGACCTTGGGATCCAGGTGGACAGTAGTCTCTCCTTTGATAGTCACATCGCCACAGTAGTCAGGAAGTCCTTCTATGTGGCACACCTCATCATAAAAGGGTTCTCGTCCAGGAAAAAAGAGGTCATCGTTACCCTCTACTCATCACTCATTAGACCCATTATAGAGTACAATGCCCCTTTTGGAATGTACCTCACAAGACATCTGCAGCAGCTGGAAAGGCCACAGAAGTACCTCACAAAGAGGATTACTGGACTCAAACAAATGCCCTACACTGACCACCTCAAAAAACTCCAGCTTTACTCCATAGCATACCGCCTACTCAGAGGTGATCTCTGCCTAACATATAAAGCTATGTCAAACCCAGAGCTGTTGGACATGCTACACCTAAAGAAATCCCAATCCCTCCGAGCTACACACTCTAGGGACCTAAACCTTGTCACCACAATAAACAGGACATGCTGGAGGGATAGATTCCTATCCCAGAGACTTCCCATACTCTGGAACAGGCTACCCATCTATGTCAAGCAAAGTTCTTCATTAGCACTCTTCAAGAAAAATCTTGATGAGTGGATGGGAAATAGGAAATACACCCTAGGGATCACTTCTGTGTCTCTGCTCATCAGTGGCACAGGAAAATAACTTTCTTGGGTGGCGTAAGCCAGGGAACCTTGTTGGCTAGGCTTGCATAGGCCCTTGGGCCGATAGCCTAGTACCTACCTATGAACCTATGTATGTTTTGGAAAATCCCTTTTTTTATTGAAGTGTGTGTCTTTAGCAGTTTATAGCTCTAATACCCACAGTTCCAAAAGTGTACAATTTCTTCCTGAAACAATTCAAGAGGCAACGTTCCTTGTTGCTTGTCAAAATAGTATTGGCAAGTGGCAGTCTAGAACATCCCCTTGCAATAAGTGAGACAAATTGCTAGTTAAGCATTGTTTTTGAACAAATATTTAGCCCCTTTCTCCACTCTCTCATGAAATCCAGGTATCCTTGGGTCCTGGAGACTGTAAATCTGACTTCAAGAATGCTTTATCAATTGTCCTTAAATGTCTAGTACATGGGAGGATAGCAATGGCTTTGGGTTCATCCATGACAAAAAGGCAAGGTATTTTTAGTAATCTGTACACTATTTAAAGTGCTCCATCATAAGGTTTAGTCTCTCCAAAAAACACAATTTTTTGATAATTTTTTTTTACTGTACCTCTATGAGCACTGAATCTGTGTAAGGTCCATGGCTTCTCTCTCAGTGATGTCAGAGTCCAGTAATGGCACAAGCAACAAAGCAACAAGGCTATTTTCCTTTCTGAAGTGACCAGGAAAGGAATGGAGGTGATGGACTCTACTTCTGGGGGAGCAAGGAACATTAGCTCTTTTCCAAGTGGCAACATACTGTTTGGCAAACTTTGAATACTCAAAAAAAATGCTGTGGCAAAAACTGTGAAGGACTGCCATCCCTACATTTGATGCCAAGTCCAAAAGCAGTAGGGCCTGTGCC